>NW_024070211.1:114019209-114226480 GCF_014754425.2 Oryx dammah | reverse complement strand
TTGAATGGTTTTTTGAAGAACTACAAGATCTTTTAGAACTAACACCCAAAAAAGATGTCCTTTTCATTATAGGGAACTGGAATGCAAAAGTAGGAAGTCAAGAAACACCTGGAATAACAGGCAATTTGGCCTTGGAATGTGGAATGAAGCAGGGCAAAGACTAATGAGTTTTGCCAAGAAAATGCACTGGTCATAGCAAACACCCTCTTCCAGCAACACAAGAGAAGACTCTACACATGGACATCACCAGATGGTCAACACTGAAATCAGATTGATTATATTCTTTGCAGCCAAAGATGGAGAAGCTCTATACAGTCAACAAAAACAAGACCGGAAGCTGACTGTGGCTCAGATCATGAACTCCTTATTACCAAATTCAGACTCAAATTGAAGAAAGTAGGGAAAACCGCTAGACCATTCAGGTATGACCTAAATCAAATCCCTTATGATTATACAGTGGAAGTGAGAAATAGATTTAAGGGTCTAGATCTGATAGATAGAGTGCCTGATGAACTATGGAATGAGGTTCGTGACATTGTACAGGAGACAGGGATCAAGACCATCCCCATGGAAAAGAAATGCAAAAAAGCAAAATGGCTGTCTGGGGAGGCCTTACAAATAGCTGTGAAAAGAAGAGAGGCGAAAAGCAAAGGAGAAAAGGAAAGATATAAGCATCTGAATGCAGAGTTCCAAAGAATAGCAAGGAGAGATACGAAAGCCTTCTTCAGCGATCAAAGCAAAGAAATAGAGGAAAACAACAGAATGGGAAAGACTAGAGATCTCTTCAAGATAACATTTGGGATAGGTTAAACTTGAGAGCTTTTATAGCCCTAGGTGCCTCAAATGCCAAGTTATTACCAAGTTCTGAGCAGTTTAATTAATAAATGATGTTCATGACCACAACCTTATGTAATCCTTTCTTTGCTATTTACTCTTGAGCTTTGTTCCATTCACTTTCAGATTATTTCAGATTATTATTAGATTTAATGAGCACTCCCTGAGTGCCTGCTGTGTGCCAGGCACAGTGATAAGAACCTAGGGTAGATGCAGATGTGGTAAGATGTGATCCTCGTCCTCAGAGAGGAGTGTGAGTCACAGAAGAAATCTAAGCAAAAAGCAAATGAAGGGTAGTGATACAGTGAGAAATGTGCAACTGTTCCCCAAATACCAAACTGGGACAAGACTTGGAAGGCCTGAGGCTAAGTGAAATTAAGTCAGATAAATACACCATATTCTCATATGTGGAATTTTTTTAAAAAGAGCTTATAGATACAGAGAACAGATTAGTGGTTGCAGAGTGCCAGAGGCAAGGGCATGGGGTGGGCGAAATCAGTGAAGGGAGTTAAAAAGATACAAATTTCCAGTTATAATATACATAAGTCTTGGGGACACAATATATAGCATGGTGACTATTGCTAATAACATTGCTATCTTGTTGCTTGTGGTGTCTGACTCTTTGTAACCCCGTGGAATGTAGCCACCACGCTCTTCTGTCCATGGGGTTTCCCAGGCAGGAATACTGGAGTGGTTGCCATTTCCTTCTCTAGGGAATCTTCCTGACCCAGGGATAGAACCTGCGTCTCCCACAATAGCAGGAGGATTCTTTACCACTGAGCCACTAGGGAAGCTCTTATAGCTAATAATACTGTATTATCTATTTGAAAGTTACTGAGAGAGTTGATCTTATAAGTTCTCATCACAAGAAAAAAAATTTTAACTGTGTGGTGATAGATGTGAACTAGACTTATTGTGTGATCTCTTCCCAGCATATACAAATATCGAGTCATTATATTGTCACCTGAAGATAATATAATTTATATGTCAATTGTACCTCAATTAAAAGAAAAGAGCCAGCGGAGAAAAGTGATGACTTTCCTGAGAGGACAGAGGCTTCCCCAAAGAGGTGCTATGTAAACTGGGTCTTGAGAATAAATCAGGATTTACCAGCAGACAAAATTGGGAAGAACATTCCAGGTACAACACGTATAGGATCTCAGAGGCGAGAAACGGCAAAGTGAGTTCAGTACAGTTAAAATAAAAAGCATCCACAGAAGAGTGGATTCCTTTTTAGTAGCTTTATTGGGATATAATTCACATCTCATAAAATTCACCCATTTAAAGGGTACACTTCAGTGGTTTTTAGTATAGTCACAAAGTTGTACAACTATCATCACTGTCTAGTTTTAGGATATTTCATTAGCCCCTAAATGAAATACCATACCCATTAGCAATCACTTCCCATCCCCACCCCCCACACCCCCAGCCCTAAGCAACCACTAATCTACTTTCTGCCTCCACAGATTTGCCTGTTCTGGACATTTCATATTACAGAATCATACAGTATATGGTCTTTTGTGGTTCTTTCGTTTACCATAATGTGTTCAAGGTTCATCTGTTCTGTAGCATAGATTAGTACTTTATTCCTTTTCATTGCCAAGTAATACTCCAGCGTATGGATACATCACATTTTACTTATGGACATTTGGGTTGTTCCCACTTTTTGGTTGTTATTAAGAATGCTGGTATAAGCATTAATGTTTTTATATAGGCATACTTTTTCATTTCTCTTGAATATAGATTTAGAAGTTGAATTGTTGGGTTTTATGATAATTCTGTTTATTTTTTGAGGAATTATCAGTCTTCCAGAGTGGCTGCACCATTTTATTAGTACATTCCCACCAGCTATATATGAAGATTCCAAATGCATTACAACTTCACACTTCTTATTGTCTGTCTTTCTTATTATAGCCATGCTAGTGGGAGTGAAGTGGCGTATTAAGCTTTCTAAGGCCTGCTGTAACAAATTACCACAAACCGGGTAATTTAAAGCAAGAGAAATTTATTCTTTCACGGTTTGGGGTACTGGAAGTCTTTAATCAAAATGTCAGCAAGGTCATGCTTTCTCTAAAGCCTCTAACAGAAAACCATATCCTTCTCTTAGTTTCTTGTGTTGCCAGTAATCCTTAGCAGTCCTAGGCTTGTAGGTACATCACTTCAGTCTCTGACTCTCTTATCACACAGTGCTCCCCTGTGTCTTTCTCTTATCCAGTCATATTTGTTTAGGACCCACTCTAATCAAATGTGTGCTCCCCTGGTGGCTCAGGTGGTAAAGCGTCTGTCTACAATGCGGGAGACCTGGGTTTGATCCCTGGGTCGGGAAGATCCCCTGGAGAAGGAAATGGCAATCCACTCCAGTACTATTGCCTGGAAAATCCCATGGACAGAGGAGCCTGGTAGGCTACAGTTCATGGGGTCGCAAAGAGCCGGACACGACTGAGCACACTTTCTTTCTTTCACCCTAATCCAATACAATCTCATCTTGAGCTGCGCATCTGCAAATAAGACTCTATTTGCAAATAAGGTCATAGTCACAGGTTTCAAAGTTAGGACTTCATATCTTTTGGGAGGACACAATTTAACCTACAAGTTATATCACATTTCCCAAGTGGCAAATATTGCTTAGCATCTTTTCATGTGCTAACTGGCCACTTATATGTATATCTTCTTTGGAGAAATGTCTATTCAAATACTTTGCCAATTTTTAATTGAGCTATCTTTTTATTCTTGAGTTGTAAGAATTCTTCATATATTCTGGACCTTTATCAGATATTTGATTTATATTTTCTCCCATTCTGTGAGCTATCTTTTCATTTTTTGATAGTGCTCTTTGAGACCCAAAAGGGTTTAACTTTAATGAAGTTCAGTTTACCTATTTTTCCTTTTGTTATTTGGGCTTTGGTGTAATATCTAGAAAATATTGACTGATTCAAGGTCATAAAGATTTAGGCCTTTTTTTTTCTTCTAATAGTTTTATAGTTTTATAATATCTTACATTTCAGTTTCTGATCTCCTTTAAGTTAAGTGTATATGGCATGTGATATGGATCCAAACTCATCTTTTGCAGGGGTATAGCCAGTTGTCCCAGCCCCATTTGTTGAAAATTATATTCTCCCCCCATTAAATTGTCTGGATACCATTGCAATATGAATTAAATGTATGGACTTGTTTCTGGACTCAGTTCTCCTTCATTGATCTGTACGTCTATCCTTTTGTTGACACTACTATTTGATTACTGTGGATCTGAGATCTGGAAGTGTGAAACCTCCAACTTTATTCCTATTTTTAAAAATTGCTTTAGTTATTCTTTTTTTTTTAAGCTGTGCTGCAGACATGTGTGATCTTAGTTCCCTAACCCCTGGAGTGGAAGGGCAGAGTTTTAACCACTGAACTGCCAGGGAAGTCCATGATTATTCTGAATCTCTTGTATTTTTTTTTTTTTAACTTTGGCTGCACTGGGCCAAGATATTAGTTCCCCAAGCAGGGATAAAATTCACATTTTCATATGAAATATAGAGTCAGATTGTCAATTACTGCAAAAAGCTAACCAGGATTTTTATAGGGATTATGTTGAATCTGGAGATTAATTAAGAGAGTATTGCCATCTTAACAATAGTAAGTCACCAATCCATGTGTACAGATGTTTTTTCTATTTATTTAAATATTCTTTAATTCATTTCAACAATATTCTGTGGTTTTCAATATGAAAATCTGACATTTCTTTTGTTAAATTTATCTTACATGTTTTATTTTTTGTTATTATAAATGAAATTGTTTCTTAATTTCATTTTATTGTTCATTGCTAGTATGTAAATTTATTTTGTATATTGATCTTATATCTTGCTATCTGAATTCATTTAAATAGCTTTCTTTTTAGTGGATCCCATAGGATTTTCTATATATAAAGACTATGTCACCTACAAAATGAGATACTTTTACTTCTTTCTTTCCAATCTGTGTGCCTTTTATTTCTTTGTCTTGCCTAATTGAGTGAAAGAGGAGAGTGAAAAAGTTGGCTTAAAGCTCAACATTCAGAAAACTAAGATCATGGCATCCTGTCCAATCACTTCATGGCAAATAGATGGGGAAACAGTGCAAACAGTGGCTGACTTTATTTTTCTGGGCTCCAAAATCACTGCAGATGGTGATTGCAGCCATGAAATCAAAAGACACTTACTCTTTGGAAGTAAAGTTACGACCAGCCTAGAAACCTAGACAGCATATTAAGAAGCAGAGACATTAGTCTGTCAACAAAGGTCCGTCTAGTCAAGGCTATGGTTTTTCCTGTGGTCATGTATGGATGTGAGAGTTGGACTGTGAAGAAAGCTGAGTGCCGAAGAATTGATGCTTTTGAACTGTGGTGTTGGAGAAGACTCTTGAGAGTCCCTTGGACTGTAAGGAGGTCCAACCAGTCCATCCTAAAGGAGATCAGTCCTGGGTGTTCATTGGATGGACTGATTTTGAAGCTGAAACTCCAATGTGAAGAGCTGATTCATTTGAAAAGACTCTGATGCTGGGAAAGATTGAGGACAGGAGGAGAAGGGGACGACAGAGGATGAGATGGTTGGATGGCATCACCGCTCAATGGACATGGGTTTGGGTGGACTCCGGGACCTGGTGATGGACAGGCATGGCATGCTGTGGGTTCATGGGGTAGCAAAGAGTCAGACACAACTGAGCAACTGAACTGAACTGAACTTGCCTAATTGCCTTAGTGAAAGTGAAAGTCTCTCAGTCGTGTCCAACTCTTTGTGACCCCATGGACTATAAAGTCCATGGAATTCTCTAGGCCATAATACTGGAGTGGGTAGCCTTTCCCTTCTCCAGGGGATCTTCCCAACCCAGGGATCGAACCCAGGTCTCCCAAATTGCAGGCAGATTCTTTACCTAGAGCTTAAATGCTAAATGGAAGGGGTAAGAGTAGATATCTTTGTCTTGTTTATGATTTTAGCAGGGAAGCATTCAGTCTTTTCACCACTAAGTATGATATAGTTGTAGATTTTTCATAAGTCCTCTTTATCAGATTGAAAATTTTTTCTTCTATTCTAGTTTGTTAAGGTTTTTGTTAAGAAAAATTGTTGGATTTTGTCAATTGCTTTTTCTATGACTACTGAGATATTCATGTGGGTTTTGTCCTTTGTTCTAGTATATTGTGTATCAGTGTTTATTCTTCTTTAAATGCTTGGAATTCAATGAAATCATCTAATCCTGGGCTTTTCTTTATGGGAAGTTTGTTTTGTTTTGTTTTTATTATTATTACTGCTTCAGTCTTTCTACTTGTTATAGATCTATCCAGGTTTTCTATTTCTTCTTGACTCATTTTTAATATTTTGTGTCTTTCTAGGAATTTGTCCTCTTCACTAGGTTATACAATTTGTTGACATATGATTGTTCATGGCATATTTTTGTAATCCTTTGGATTTTTTAAGTTTAGTGGTTATGTTCCCCCCACCCCTGATTTTAGTAAGCAGAGTCTTTCTCTCTCTCAGTTAGTTTAGCTAAAGAATTGTCTGTTCTGTTAATCATTTCAAGGACAAACTTTTCAGTTCATTGATTTTTTTTTCTGGTTTTCTTATCTTTATTTCATTTATTTCTTCCCTAATCATTATTATTACTTTTTTTTTTTCCTTTGGGTTTAGTTTCCTCTTCTTTTTCAGTTTCTTAAAGTGAAAAGTTAGGCCATCTATTAAGATCTTTCTTCTTTTTCACTATAGGCATTTATAATCTATATTTACTACTTTAACTGTATCCCATACAATCTGGTATTTATGCTTTCATTCCCATTCATCCCACCTACTTTCTAGTTTTGTTTATAATTTCTCTTCTGATCCATTGGTTATTTAGGAGTGTTTAATTTTCATATACTTGTGAATTTCCCAAATTTTCTTCAGTTGTTTTTTTTTAAGATTTTCTGCTGTGTACAACAGGCACTTTACTTGTGATTGCAATGCAATTATACCAGGGGTGTGCAAACAAAATGGGAAGAAGAGAAAGTCAGAGAGAGTGGGATCCTGGGATGAGCAAAACAAGAAGGCAGGAACATTGGGATGTAGCAAAGGGAGGCTAGAAAACCCCTTGAGTTCGACAAGTTTAGCACAGGATCCCCAGTGTGCCAAGACTGGGCACAGGAACTCAGTTTGCTAGGGTATCCATCACCCTCTACACATCCCTCCCTCCTCCAAAAAGCCCCTAGGGTAGATTCCATTTCTTTCCTCCTTTACAAAGAAATCTGTGTCAATAGCTGACTCCTCCAACATTTTCATTATAATGAACACCCGTTTTGAAAGCCACCTAGATTCACAAAACCTCAGCTTTGCCCGGATATCTTTTTTTTTTCCCCAAGAAGCACATTATTTTATTTACAGTCCCACTGTTTTATATGTACATTTATGGGCTGTCCAAAAGCACTTTTTTTTTTTTTTAAAGCAATCCTGGCAATTTTAAATACTCTAAGCAGCTCCTGAAGATCAAGTTGTCAAATTCCTCACTAAGGACAGCCTTAGGTCATCTTCGTGCTTCCAGAGAGTTAAGTATTCAGTTGGCAGCAGTCTATGCTTCCAGCGTCCATCTTTCACCTGCAAGGATGGTGATTCTCATTTCTGCCAAATTCTGCACATGGTTATCAAGATCTACACCTGAAATGGCACTCTCGCGTTGACCTGATTTCACACCACGACATGGTCGGCATACGTGCTGTTACAGGGTGAAGCCTTTCCCTTTCACACGCACAAAATCCCCTCATTAGAAATTCCCTGACACACAGTCAATGAACTCAAAAGCCCCCACCCCCATCGCCCCGTCTCCTGGCATGGAAAAGCAGACGCTTGGAGCCTCCTGAGGTCTCAACGACAACGTGGCACAGGCCAAAGCAGGCCGCTGCCCTCCATGCGTTCAGGTGCTGGGAGCATCTTGCCCAGCCGGGTTGCGGCAGCAGCCTCCCAAGACTCAGGGAGGCCGCAGGGTCCTGCCCAGCGCCTGGGCCCTCAGAGGCCTGGCTGCGGGACAACCCGAGCCATCCGAACCTCTAGCAAAGTAGCATCCCCACCGAGAGCAGAGGCCAGAAAACTGCCCAGATATCTTTATGTTATTAGAGTCTAAGCAAAAATGCCAACGTAGTGCTTCTTTTCTTGAAGTGCCTCTCATCCGAGGAGTTATTTTTCTCACTAGGCTATTTTACTGTTTTGAACAGTTTTACATTTAGTGTCCCACAAAGAACAGGTAAGTCATGGAAGAAGTGCAAGACCATATCCCTTATCTGAAAACCTGGAGGTCACATGTGCTTTAGAGGACAGATATGCCTCAAAATTCAGACCTTGTGATTCTATACCAGTCATGAAACACACAGGGAAAACCAAAATCTCCCTTCCAGTAATATATATCACTAGCGGCCATTTCCTTGGAGTGGATAATCAGGGACCACAAGCGGTGAATTCATGGCACCTCCCACAAAGACAGCAGCAGTCAGGCAGGTGGGATGCACCTGTTGTCCTCCTTCTCCACCCTCCCACCCCCTAATCCCCCACCTCCCTGGTCTCCCACAGAGAGTAAAGCGCTGGAGCCTGGGGGCAGACGGAGACCTGTTGTTGATTTCTAATTTAATTCCATTATGGAATTAAACCATATCAACTTACTTGATGTGGTTTCAGTCCTCCTAAATTTACTAAGACAGAAGAATGGACTCTGAATCTCAAAAGTCAGGAAGAACTTTCAGGGGGTTTTAATCAAGATGTAAGCAGTTAATTTAAGTTATCGAAAAGTCACTCTGGAAGAAGTGCAAAGTGTGCACGATTAGAGGATGACATGGAGGAGGAAAGGCCCATCAAAAGGCTATTGAAAATTATTCAGACAAGATGTTCTTAAACTGAGGCTGTGATAAGGAAAAGAATGAATGAACCAACATTATACTCAGGAAAGAGTGTCACTGAAGATGAGAATAATTATCTAGAAGGAGGAAGTCTAAAATGACTCTTGGGATTCTTGGAGCAGGGGAACTGCTCTGCATAATAATATAATGGTGGATAATGCCATTATACATTTGTCCAAACCCATGGAATGTACACCAGGAGTGAGCCCTGATGTAAATTATGGACTCTAGATGATAATCCAATGTAGTGTGACAAATGTTCTATTTTGGTGCAAAACCCTGGCAGTGAAGGAGGCTAGAGTGTGTATGGTGATGGGTAATATGGGAGCTCTTCGATGCTGTAAACAGCAATATTGCATAGGAACCTGGAATGTCAGGTCCATGAATCAAGGCAAATTGGAAGTGGTCAAACAAGAGATGGCAAGGGTGAACGTCGACATTTTAGGAATCAGCGAACTAAAACGGACTGGAATAGGTGAATTTAACTCAGATGACCATTACATCTACTACTGCGGGCAGGAATCCCTCAGAAGAAATGGAGTAGCCATCATGGTCAACAAAAGAGTTCAAAATGCAGTACTTGGATGCAATCTCAAAAACAACAGAATGATCTCTGTTCATTTCCAAGGCAAACCATTCAATATCACAGTTATCCAAGTCTATGCCCCAACTAGTAATGCTGAAGAAACTGAAGTTGAATGGTTTTTTGAAGAACTACAAGATCTTTTAGAACTAACACCCAAAAAAGATGTCCTTTTCATTATAGGGAACTGGAATGCAAAAGTAGGAAGTCAAGAAACACCTGGAATAACAGGCAATTTGGCCTTGGAATGTGGAATGAAGCAGGGCAAAGACTAATGAGTTTTGCCAAGAAAATGCACTGGTCATAGCAAACACCCTCTTCCAGCAACACAAGAGAAGACTCTACACATGGACATCACCAGATGGTCAACACTGAAATCAGATTGATTATATTCTTTGCAGCCAAAGATGGAGAAGCTCTGTACAGTCAACAAAAACAAGACCAGGAGCTGACTGTAGCTCAGATCATGAACTCCTTATTGCCAAATTCAGACTTAAATTGAAGAAAGTAGGGAAAACCGCTAGACCATTCAGGTATGACCTAAATCAAATCCCTTATGATTATACAGTGGAAGTGAGAAATAGATTTAAGGGCCGAGATCTGATAGATAGAGTGCCTGATGAACTATGGAATGAGGTTCATGACATTGTACAGGAGACAGGGATCAAGACCATCCCCATGGAAAAGAAATGCAAAAAAGCAAAATGGCTGTCTGGGGAGGCCTTACAAATAGCTGTGAAAAGAAGAGAGGCGAAAAGCAAAGGAGAAAAGGAAAGATATAAGCATCTGAATGCAGAGTTCCAAAGAATAGCAAGAAGAGATAAGAAAGCCTTCTTCAGTGATCAATGCAAAGAAATAGAGGAAAACAACAGAATGGGAAAGACTAGAGATCTCTTCAAGAAAATTAGAGATACCAAGGGAACATTTCATGCAAAGATGGGCTAGATAAAGGACAGAAATGGTCTGGACCTAACAGAAGCAGAAGATATTAAGAAGAGGTGGCAAGAATACACGGAAGAACTGTACAAAAAAGATCTTCACGACCCAGATAATCACGATGATGTGATCACTAATCTAGAGCCAGACATCCTGGAATGTGAAGTCAAGCAGGCCTTGGAAAGCATCACTATGAACAAAGCTAGTGGAGGTGATGGAATTCCAGTTGAGCTGTTTCAAATCCTGAAAGATGATGCTGTGAAAGTGCTGCACTCAATATGCCAGCAAATTTGGAAAACTCAGCAGTGGCCACAGGACTGGAAAAGGTCAGTTTTCATTCCAATTCCAAAGAAAGGCAATGCCAAAGAATGCTCAAACTACCACACAATTTTACTCATCTCACATGCTAGTAAAGTAATGCTCAAAATTCTCCAATTACGTGAACCATGAACTCCCTGATGTTCAAGCTGGTTTTAGAAAAGGCAGAGGAACCAGAGATCAAATTGCCAACATCCGCTGGATCATGGAAAAAGCAAGAGAGTTCCAGAAAAACATCTATTTCTGCTTTATTGACTATGCCAAAGCCTTTGACTGTGTGGATCACAATAAACGGTGGAAAATTCTGAAAGAGATGGGAATCCCAGACCACCTGACCTGCCCCTTGAGAAATCTGTATGCAGGTCAGGAAGCAACAGTTAGAACTGGATATGGAACAACAGACTTTTTCCAAATAGGAAAAGGAGTACGTCAAGGCTGTATATTGTCACCCTGCTTATTTAACTTCTATGCAGAGTACATCATGAGAAATGCTGGACTGGAAGAAACACAAGCTGGAATCAAGATTGCCGGGAGAAATATCAATAACCTCAGATATGCAGATGACACCACCCTTATGGCAGAAAGTGAAGAGGAACTAAAAAGCCTCTTGATGAAAATGAAAGAGGAGAGTGAAAAAGTTGGCCTAAAGCTCAACATTCAGAAAATGAAGATCATGGCATCTGGTCCCATCACTTCATGGCAAATAGATGGGGAAACAGTAGAAACAGTGTCAGACTTTATTTTTTTGGGCTCCAAAGTCACTGCAGATGGTGATTGCAGCCATGAAATTAAAAGATGCTTGCTTCTTGGAAGAACAGTTATGACCAACCTAGATAACATATTCAAAAGCAGAGACACTATTTTGCCGACTAAGGTCCGTCTAGTCAAGGCTCTGGTTTTTCCAGTGGTCATGTATGGATGTGAGAGTTGGACTGTGAAGAAAGCTGAGCACCGAAGAATTGATGCGTTTGAACTGTGGTGTTGGAGAAGACTCTTGAGAGTCCCTTGGACTGCAAGGAGATCCAGCCAGTCCATTCTGAAGGAGATCAACCCTGGGATTTCTTTGGAAGGAGTGATGCTAAAGCTGAAGCTCCAGTACTTTGGCCATCTCATGCGAAGAGTTGACTCATTGGAAAAGACTCTGATGCTGAGAGGGGTTGGGGGCAGGAGGAGAAGGGGACAACCCAGGATGAGATGGCTGGATGGCATCACAGACTCGATGGACATGAGTCTGAGTGAACTCCAGGAGTTGGTGATGGACAAGGAGGCCTGGCGTGCTGCGATTCATGGGGTTGCAAAGAGTCGGACACGACTGAGAGACTGAACTGACTGGACTAATTTTGCTATGAAAACAAAGCTGCTCTAAAAAATAGTTTATTTTATAAGAAGAAAAATGGTTTAAATAAAATAATAAAATGACTCTTATTTGAGATAGTAGTGACTTGATACAATGTATGACTCAAATAGGACCAATCAGAATCTTGGACTTTGAACCTTGAGCAGTGAAATTCAAAGCACTAAGGACTGATCTGCACTTTCTCCATAACCCCAAAAAACTGTCCTGCTGCTTTGAACCCAGAGCTGTGCCAGTTTTCATCCATCCACGGCCAGGATTAGGGTAAGGGGGTGGAGTAATTGAAGATGGAATACAAAATTTAAGTGGCACTCCAAAAGCTCAATAATCAAGATAAAGATTTAGTGCAATATTTTTAAAAATCCAGATTAATGCAGATCTCCATGATGAACAAAATATCAAAATCTTAAAGATAGGATCAGTGTTACTGATTTTTCCTTTTGCCTCAGGCTCAAATATGGCTTGAGCCTTGGTTGTTGACATTTTCCTTTGTTTCCATAAGCCAGTCCCTGTCTTTCCAATAATTCCTCCTTTTCATAAGTTAACCAGAAAATGTTTCCTTAGTTCACAACCCCAAATCCACCTGAGATGGAGTCTAACTTTCTATGTAAAGGTATTGTTGTTGTTACTCACTGAGTAATGTCTGACCCTTTTGTTACCCCATGGACTGTAGCCTGCCAGGCTCCTCTGTCCATGGGATTTCCCAGGCAAGAATGCAGGAGTGGATTGCCATTTCCTTCTCCAGGGGAATCTTCCCAACCCAGGGATCAAACAGGCATCTCCTGCATTGGCAGATAGATTCTTCACCACTGGGCCACCAGGGATGTTCCTTGGCTGCCACTGATTCCAAGTTACTATTCTAACTGATTGACCTTCTATTGGACAGATTCTATGTCATCCTAGTGCAAACCTAAAACTCCGTTTACCTGAAGACTATTTGAAATCAGAGGTTTTCTTTAAAAAAAAAAAAAAAAGCCACCGATTGAGAAAGAATCTCAAAATAATTACATTGAGTGAAAGAATTCAGAAAAAACGAGTACATATTGCATGGTTCCATTTATATAAAACTCCAGAAAATACAAACTAATCAATAGTGACAGAAAGCAGATCAGTGATTGCTTGAGGAGCAGGGGTGGCATGGGCAGGGAGGGATTACTAAGGACATCAAAGAAACTGGGGGATAATGGATGTGTTCACTATCTTGATTGTGGTGTTGCATTCAGGTATATACATATGTCAAACCTATCACATATACACTTTAAATATCTACAGTTTATTGTATGTCAATTATACCTCAATAAAGATGTTTTTAAAAAGCCACCTATTGGCCTTTAGATGTTGCAACTTTACTATAATTTCCACCTTTGGAAATTTTTAAAGTTTTACTTGAATACTACATAAAATGGTTTGACTTGATATTTCAGATGTTTAATATATTTTACTTATTCCATTTCGTCCTTTCTCTATACAGAGATGGATTTATTCAGATAATTAGAAATTGTTCCAAAGGAAGATTTCCCAAGGTTGCAATGGAATAGTAATTTAATCTATGAACAGCATAACATCTCATCTGAGAAGTGTATGAAAAGTATACATGATGTGCTGATTTCCTGCTCAAAAACTCTTGTGTGCAAATGATTCTCCACTTTTGAACAGATTGTCTTAAGGTTTTTGTTCGTTTCTAAGCTGTGTACTCCACTCTTGGGTCATACTTTCTCAAAGGAGAGATGTTTTACAAGCTGGACTTGTCTGTAGGCTCATTCCCTTAATCCTATTTGAGTATAGCCACAAATCCAACCTTGAAAATTAAAAGGGATAAAAAAATTTTTCCTTGAAAAAGAAAAATAATAAAGAAAATAGCATTTAATTATATTAAATTTTCTTTAATTTAACTTTAGAACTTGCCCTTGAAAGAAAGAAGTTGTATACAGAAGTTGGAAGGACGGTCAATGGAGACCTCAGTGGAAATTCTGAAGGAAACTTCGAGACACTTCCGAGGGCTTTACAGGCTAATAAGGAACTATTATTTCTAAATCTATTTTCCTCATTCAATCAAGTTGAGAGAGGGGATAAAAATTATTTTCCATAGTCACATTTCATTATTCTGCTTTGCTTTAGGTCTTATGGCCAGAGGTTCCTTTCCCTGGAAGTTGAGGTAAATAATGCTTCAGACTCTGACACATCTTTCAAGTCCACTTAATCAAATATAAAATCCAAACCACAGGAAAGAAAGAGGACTATCTCTTTTCAGTTTTCCTTGCCCCTTCATTCTCCAAGCCCCAGTTTCCCTTATACAATCCCAGAATAATCTATATGAGTTCTTAAAAGATTTTGCAGTCTTTATAAATTAATAACTTTATAAGTTTCTTCCTAAAAATTAATAGGTTTCTTTTTTTATTGTTTTACTTTGTATTTATTTTCAAGAGCTAGAGGAGTTTTTAATCTAAAAACTAATGTTTTAATCTAAAAATGTTCAAAGCTCTCCTTAAAACCCACATTTGATTATGGGACAAATGAAATAAATACACTTTGGTTTGTAATCAATGTAATTAATTTATAATGTATCGGAATTCTATAGCAGAAAACTCCATTTTCTGCTGACATTTTTATAGAACTCTTCTGATTTTAAGAGTCAGATCAGAGACTTCAGAAAACCGTTGATAAAAGGGGAAAAAGCCTAGCTCAGAAAAACAGAGTGGAAACCTTTATTAAAAAGCAAAGATGACTTTGCTTTTGGCAAAGTGGCACAGTGGGTAAGAATCCTCCTGTCAAGGCAGAGGGTGCAGTTCGATCCCTAGTCTGAGAAGATTCCACATGCCACAGAGCATCTGTTCTGTGCATTGCAACTACTGAGCCTGTATTCTAGAGCCTGCGTGCCTCAACTACTGAGCAATTACCAAAGCCCGTGTGGCTAGAGCCTGTGCCCCACAAGAGAAACCACTGCAATAAGAAGCAGAAGCACCGCCACCAAGAGTAGCCCCTGCTTGCCACAACTAGAAAAAACTCACGCAAAGCAGCAAAGACTCAGCACAGCCAAAAACAAAATAAATTTAAAAACAAAAAACCGCAAAGATAACATATATTTTTAAACTAAGATAAAGAAAAAATTTAATAAATATACAGAAAGAAAAAACCCAATAATGACATTTACAAACAAATGCATGCAGTTGATCCAAATTGTTGTTTTCAAGCATTACATGTACAAAGTCCTTATGAATGGCTTCCAGCTCACTGAAGAGAGAGTACTTCTCTACATGCCCAGTTACAACACTAAGGCAGATTGAGGGAGAAATATAATCAACCATTTGTTGATTATTTATTTTTTAATCATGTCCTCAAGTATCTACAGATGTAAGAAAGCATGTAGCTTCAGACTGGAGCTGTTTGCAAACAGCAGGATCATCTGGCCCAAGAAACAGCACTCACTGTGTGATGAAAACCATCCCTCCACAACCGTGTTTGGTTAGCACCTATGCCCTGCTGAAATTGGCATAGCACATTCTCCGTGGGCTTGCTGCCAGCCTAACAGATGGGCATGAATGTAACTCTGCCAAAGAACCAATGTGTGCGGTGAGCTCACAACTGTGGTTAGACAAGTTTCCAAGGATGTTGCATCTACTTAAGCTGCCCAGAAAAAAAATTTATGACTTACATGTCTTCAGATGGCATTAATGAATATGTAAATAATTCTCCAAATTGGTGGTTCTCAAAAGCATAGTTCCTTGTATCAGCAGCAGCATTGGCACCATTGGGAAGAAGGCTAGATCTGCAAATTCTCAGGCTCCATCCCAGACTATTGAATCAGAAGCTCTAGGAGTGAGAACCAGCAATCTGATTTAACAAACTCTCTGGGTCAGGGGTCCCCAATTTCTGGGATCTAAGGCCTGACGATTTGAGGTGGAGCTGATGTAATAATAATAGAAATGAAGTGCACAATAAATGTAATGTTCTTGAATCATCCTGAAACCATTCCTAGCCCCCTATCACCACTGGTCCATGGAAAAAACTGCCTTCCACAAAACCGATCCCTGGTGTCAATAAGGTTGGGAGCTGCTGTTCTAAGATGATTCTAATGCAACTCGAGAACCACTGCTCTAAACCATGTTCTCAAATGTTCAGATTACTTGAGAAATTAAAAAAAAAAAAAGACTGATGCCTATGTCTCAGGCCCAAAGATTCTGATATAACTGGTCTAGGATGCAGCCTGTGCCTCGAGAACTTTATTAATAAAAAAAATCTCAGGTGATTCTAATGGACAGCAAACGTGAGAAGCCCTGTTCTAACAAGCCTGGAATACCCTGTGAAGACTTTGGGAAGAAAGACTTCAGACTTCCACAAATGCAGATAAGTCTTTTTTGAAAGAACATTTGTACGGATCTTTGCTTAAATAATTCTTTGACTTTTTGATCTCTTTATTTTAAGCTATTGGATAGGATAAAGTTTATATAATCTGTGGCTTTTGGCAAAGTCCTGTGTGCTCTGAGTCACCATCAAGATTACTCTTTCCCAAAGCACTGTAAACTTCACACTCGATTTCAGTGTACTCTCTTTTTTCTTTAACCATTTTTTTTAATTGAAGTATAGTTAATTTGCAATGTTGCATTACTTTCAGGTGTACAGCAAAATGATTCACTATACACACATATACACACACATATATATACATACATCTATTATTTTTCAGATTCATTTCCATTATAGTTTATTACAAGATATCAAATATAGTTCCCTATGCTATACGGTAGACCCTTCTTGTTTATTTTATATATAGTGGTGTGTGTATGTTAATCCCAAACTCCTAATTTATCTCTTCCCACCTCTGTATGCTCTTTTAATCTCATGAACTCAGCATCTTCTAATATAATATCCCAAACTCTTTTCTACTGGTATGTCACTGCTCTGGTTCTCTTGAATACTGAAACCTAGTCTTCTTCCCAACCAGGAAAAGATCTGTTATAGTATAAGAAAATTAAATCTTCAAGAAGTCTAAATTGAGAAAATAAAAAACAGAAAAAATCCCCTTTAACACTCTGCTCTGCTTAGTCGCTCAGTTGTGTCCAACTCTTTGCAACCCTTGGACTGTGCCAGGCTTCTTTGCCCATGGCAATTCTCCAGGCAAGAATACTAGAGTGGGTTGCCATTCCCTCCTTCAGGGGATCTTCCCAACCCAGGGATCAAGCCCAGATCTCCCACATTGCAGGCAGATTCTTTACCATCTAAGCCACCAGGGAAGCCTTTTAACCCTAAAGTCTTTTAAGCCTAAACTTACTCAGCACATTTAGTGTAAGTATTCAACAAAGAAAGCAAGAGCCAGAAAACTTGAAATACCCATTAATTTGCTGTGCTTTCACTACCTGTGTCACATCAAGGCACAAGCAGAAACGGTAATATTTGCACATCCCACTAGAGTGAATGGGAGAGGTTGCTGCCAACTGGCCACTCCGAGGGCAAGAGATCAGGATCTTACACAGACCAACCTCACTGCTGGAGAGCTCTGAATCGATGAAAACTCAGATTCGTGGATTAAATCTTAATATCATTCTTTGGAAAATGAGACTTATCAAAGACTTGATTTCCCTTCAGTTTTTCAACGGCTAATCTATTGTAAGATAATGATGATAGCCCTTGGTACTATTCTGGTCTCTAAGTCCATTTAACACTGATAAAAACAATGTGAAGGGTGAAGTTAAGCAAGGGGACTTTGCTTCCTATGAGGGACTCTCAATTTGGTCACCTACTAGCAGTGTGACCTTGGGCAAGTAATTTAATTGTGTTTTACCTCAATTTCTCTACCTATAAAATAGAAGAATGATAGTATCTATCTCATAGGGTTATTGTGAAAATTAAGTGAGCTAATGAGCGGTAAATCATAATTCAGTTCAGTTCAGTCGCTCAGTCGTGTCCGACTCTTTGCGACCCCATGAATCGCAGCACGCTAGGCCTCCCTGTCCATCACCAACTCCTGGAGTTCACTCAAACTCATGTCCATCGAGTCGGTAATGCCATCCAGCCATCTCATCCTGTCATCCCCTTCTCCTCCTGCCCCCAATCCCTCCCAGTATCACAGTCTTTTCCAATGAGTCAACTCTTGGCATGAAGTGGCCAAAGTACTGGAGTTTCAGCTTTAGCATCATTCCTTCCAAAGAAATCCCAGTGGCCGCTATTCTTATCAACAATAGTTACAGGTAACAGTGGTGTTGTGTGGACCTTATTAGCCCTCACCCTCATTTCCGTTATCTCAGTCTCCCATGGCCACCATCAGTGGACCTACTGAGTGGCCATTCAGCCATCCTCACAGATGAACAGACAAGGCACAGGAACAAACAGCAAACTGGTAAGGCATGCTCTGCATCCAGACAATAAGCACAAAGTGCCCGCACCCTAGCAAGGTGTGCTGATGGCGTGGTTTTCAATTAGAGTGACAGAACAAGGTGGGGGAGGTGGGGAGGTTGGAAATATTTGGAAACATTTCTGGCTGCACAGAGCTGAGGAACGCTACTGGCATTTAGCCAGTGTTGCTCAATGTCCTCAAATCAATGGAAACCAAAATGGCAATAGCATCCACATCAAGAACAAGTCAGAAAAGGACCAGACCCCAGTGTGATGACTGGGGCGTAAGACAAGTCACCAGTACACGGACTTGAGAACAAGTACTAAGAGTGAGGAGCAGTATCTACTACACTGTGGCCCAGAGAGGGATGTTTATAAAGGACCCTCGAGATGAGCATCTATGGAAGGAAGGGGGCTTAGTCTGTTCAGGCCACTATAATTAAACACCACCAGATGGGTAGCTCAGAAACAAAAGGAATTTTTCTCACAGTTCTGGAGACTGGAAGTCCAAGATCCAGGCAGCAGCATGGTCACATCTTTTGGTGAGGACCCTCTTCTGGTTCCTAGCGAAGGCTTCTTACTATGTTCTCACAAGATGGAAGGAGGTAGAGAGCCCTATAGAATCTCTTTTATAAGAGCACTAATCCCCTTCATGAGGGCTCTACCTTCATGATCTAGTCACCTCTCAAAGGCCCTGCCTACTAAAACATTACCTTTGGGGTTATGACTTCAATACACAAACTCTGGGGAGACACAAACATTCAGACCAGAGCAGGGACAGAAGCAAAACTGGGAAATGGGAGAAATCAAGCTGACTCTGCGGGAAGTGCTGGAACCAGTACAGTGCTGGAGCTAGCTGTCGTCTCAAGTTGGGCCAAGATGTCAGTGTCCTTACATTCCCCATTGGTCAGTCATTGGATGTGGGCTGCCCTGTAGAGGGTGACTCTCAGGCAAGGCCATTCTCTTTTGTTAGGAGTCCATGAAGGGGCTAACAGCTGAAGGCTATCTGTTGACAATACTCTTAACAGCTCAGTTATTAATAGTATTAATAAGATCCATTGGAGAAGGAAATGGCAACCCACTCCAGTGTTCTTGCCTGGAGAATCCCAGGGACGGGGGAGCCTGGTGGGCTGCCGTTTATGGGGTCGCACAGAGTCGGACATGACTGAAGCAACTTAGCAGCAGTAGCAGCAGCAGATCCATTAAAAGAGGATCAGAGTGGCGTGTAACAGATGAACAAGTATGTAGAGTAACATGAACTCCCAGTGGCCAGTACCACAACACAGCCTCCTAGATCAACTTTCGGCACAAACACCTTCATCAAACACATTAGTTCTATGTCTAGAGTTTGGTTGATGATCTATGAAGCAGGGAATTTGCACAATCTCAAGACTATGCCCTGTTAACCTAACTTGGAATGATCTGAAAGAAGAAATCAGTCAATAAAGTGATGAAATTACCCCAACTCTCCAGCAAGACCCTAGGTGTCACAGTCTGTTTTGTGCGTTCAAGCCAAGAAATAGGCATTTGACACATTCAACCTTGCAGCTCAGACCACCGTGTTGTTATGCTAAAGAGACCCAAACATGGCTTTGTTTAGGAACTGCTTCTCCTTTTGTCAATCTTGTCTGGAAGGGATGAACAGCAGTCTTTTAACATGAATCCCTGTCATAAATATTCAATTAGAAGGAAGAAATTTTGACACTAGCTCTGGTTTATCCAGTGGTCCAGCGTTGCCCTGAGTATGTTTGCTCAGCTGGAACTCTCTCAGGCTACTTCATTCTAGTCAATCTGGTTTTCCCAAATTTGGATCATGTTCTTTTCTCCCTCCACATGGTGTCTGGGATCTTGTTTTCATCAGAACCAAAGTGATACCAGCCATTGAGTATCACCAGCATAGCTGCTGCTCAGAGAATCTTGCCACAGGATCCCAGTTCACCTTGCCTGATACCTTAATTTGGATTTTTGTGATTTGGACTTCTGGTCCAGCTTCCTTGAAAACTCATCAAGTCCGTTCCCCAACCCCTGCCCCTTAAGTAAAGTTTAAGCTTCCTCTCATCTCCTCATAGACCCCACACTGTTGAGGGTCCAAAATAACCACTAGAAAATTATATGGTCTATGACATTTAGAAGCCTCTTAGAAGGATGTTTCCAAAGTACAGACTTCAGGAATCAAATTAGTATAAGTCAACTCTAGCCACGTAGAGATGGCAGACTTTAACCCACAATTTCCTTGGCCTCTTTTCTTCCCAGATCTTGGTCTTTCCCCCACAAGCAAGGTTATTTTACTTCATACATCAAGTATTCCTCTAAACACACCAATCCCTTTGCTAGAACATGACTAAAGACATCGCTCAACATCTCATACACCCTTGGGGCTTCCTACTGAGGTTTGGTTTCCTGTCTGATTGGTATTCCTTCTGCAGTTAACTGACTGCACACAATCAGTAGTCATTTCCCAGGCTCTTTGGGATAACTCCAGCTCCCCCAAAACTCTGAGCAGTGGCTTTGTCCAGATAAATAATAATACCTTAGCCATTTAAGTAATTAAGATAAATATCTTAACCATAAATGATATGTATACTATGCATACCTGTATAATATAATAACAAATGTAATGTTAAATAAAATGTCTTAACCATTTAATAATATCAATAATGTGAGTAATATCTTAACTATTTGATACCAATATTGTAAATAAATCCGAACCATTTAATATAAATACAATTTATATAAATCATAAATAATATCTTAACAATTTATACCAATATTATTCATTTGAAAGGACTCTGCACAAATTCATACAGACTGAAGGTGGAATAGTGGTTGCCGGGGGCTGCATGAGATGACAGGAGGAGTTATTGTTTAATGGGTACAGAGTTAGGGGTGATGAAAAATTTCTGCAGATGGACAGTGGCGATAGTTGCACAACAATGTAAATGTGCTTAATGATTCTGAACTGTGCCAGTCAGTCAGTCAGTCCCATCGCTCAGTCGTGTCCAACTCTTTGCGACCCCACAGACTGCAGCACGCCAGGCCTCCCTGTCCATCATCAACTCCCAGAGTTTACTGAAACTCTTGTCCATTGAGTTGGTGATGCCATCCAACCATTTCCTCATCTGTCATCCCCTTCTCCTCCCACCTTCAGTCTTTCCCAGCATCAGGGTCTTTTCTACTGAGTCAGTTCTTCACATCAGGTGGCCAAAGTATTGGAGCTTCAGCTTCAGCATCAGTCCTTCCAATGAATATTTAGGATTGATTTCCTTTAGGATGGACTGGTTTGATCTCCTTGCAGGACAAGGGACTCTCAGGAGCCTTCTCCAACACCACAGTTCAAAAACATCAACTCTTTGGAGCTCAGCTTTCTTTATAGTCCAACTCTCACATCCATACATGACTACTGGGAAAAATAGAGCTTTGACTAGATGGACCTTTGTTGGCAAAGTAATGTCTCTGCTTTTTAATATGCTGTCTAGATCGGTCATAACTTTTCTTCCAAGGAGCAAGCGTCTTTTAATTTCCTGGCTGCAGTCACTATCTACAGGGATTTTGGAGCCCCCCAAAATAAAGTCTGTCACTGTTTCCACTGTTTCCCCATCTATTTGCCATGAAGTGATGGGACTGGATGTCATGATCTTCGTTTTCTGAATGTTGAGTTTTAAGCCAACTTTTTCACTCTCCTCTTTCACTTTCCTTAAGAGGCTCTTTAGTTCTTCTCCACTTTCTGCCATAAGGGTGGTGTCATCTGCATATCTGAGGTTATTGATATTTCTCCCAGCTATCTTGATTCCAGCTTGTGCTTCATCCAGCCCAGCATTTCTCATGACGTACTCTGCATAGAAGTTAAATAAGCAGGGTGACAATATACAGCCTTGACATACTCCTTTCCCTATTTGGAACCAATCTGTTGTTCCATGTCTGGTTCTAATTGTTGCTTCCTGACCTCCATACAGATTTCTCAGGAGGCAGATCATGTGGTCTGGTATTAGTGGGTAGCTGTTCCCTTCTCCAGGGGATCTTCCCAACCCAGGGATCAAACCCAGGTCTCCCACATTGTAGGCAGATTCTTTGCCAGCTGAGCCATCAGGGAAGCCCTCTGAACTGTATACTTAAAAATTATTACAGTAGTGAATTTTATATTATGTATATTTTACCACATTTTTTCAAAAAGGACTCTGGAAACTAATATTTTTCTTTCACATCACTCCTAGTTAGTTACTTTGATTGAAAGCGGACAGATATTCTCTCAAATACCCACAATTATGGCTGTTTATTGTAAGACTCAGGATGGAGCCAGAATCTCATGACAGTCAAGGAACAAGGATCAGGGTGGATCAGAAACTGCCCTGCAAAAGAGAGCTGTGACTCTTCCCTCTAGTGCTCCATCTCCACAGGGCTCAGCCCTCTCCCTCTCCCGACTTCTCCTCACACTTGTTGCTACTCTTCCCACAAAAGACTGGATTTCTCTTCTCCATCTTTTCTCCTTCTCATAGGTTCCTCTTAATTATTGTCTTGGCCTTCCCTGGGGGCTCAGATGGTGAAGAATCTGCCTGCAACACAGGAGACCCAGATTCGATCCCTGGGTCAGAAAGATCTCCTGGAGAAGGCAATGGCACCCCACTCCAGTATTCTTGCCTGGAAAATCCCATGGACAGAGGAGCCTGGTGGGCCACAGTCCATGGGGTTGCAATGAGTCAGACATGAGAGCAACCAATACACTATTGTCTCAGCCTC
Source organism: Oryx dammah (assembly GCF_014754425.2). Lineage (NCBI taxonomy): Eukaryota > Metazoa > Chordata > Mammalia > Artiodactyla > Bovidae > Oryx > Oryx dammah. The sequence goes on along the minus strand of NW_024070211.1, from coordinate 114,203,524 downwards.
TTTACAGCTTAGCTTCCTCATACCTGGCTTTGCTCTTGGCCTCTATTGTGCGTTGTAACCCCCTCTCTACTTTCATACCAGCTCCTGCTATTACCCACCTCATGTTCTATTTCCCAGATCGGATTCCCACAAGCGAGCTTGTGATTGGTCCAGCTTGTAGTAGTGTTTTTTGAGCCAAGTCACACTATAAGCTGCTCTCCAGCCAATATTTTGGCTCCCTCTAGTGCAATCAGCCATATATAGGAAAGGAAGATTTATATGGTACAGAACATGGCCCCTTCATCTCCTCTTTAGCAGAGACCATAGCTATAATTGACACTGTGATAGCCACGTCCAGTACAACCTCATTTCCCATATCTTCACTCCTTATGCTGTGGATGATAATCCCTTTCCAGGCAGCCATGGCAATGGGTCAATGACATGTCTGGGTCCATGACATCTTTGACATCAGTAAACTTCAGGAATATCTCTACTATCAGATGGAACTAAAGACCAGATCCCTGACTTATATTAGCTAGACGCCCTCCTTGCTTTAGGGATCACCAGAGAGCACGCCTCAGGTGAGAACACATAACCAATTTGAAACACTTAGCTTGATTTTAGGACATGTTTTTACCCCCTGCTGTTTAATTATTAGTTTCCTAATGTTGGCATAACATAAATCCGAAAACTCCTTTGGAAAAATATATCATTTTTAATCAGCAAATTATTTTTAGTTCTTGGCTTTGGTCATTAAGTTCTAATAATGGCCCATAGCAAATGTACTAAGTACTAATGTTTTACATAGCACATGATAACAATTTATTGTGCAGGCAACATGCTAAGGAAAATATTCCTCCCAGTTGGAGATACGGGAGGCGCTTCCTTGAGACATCAGATGTGGCTGTCTGAGTCCTGTAGAGCAGCCTGAGCTCATCAGCTGGCTCACCTGCAGCTGTGCAAGGCTCACAGCTTCTGGACAGCAGAACAAGCCGAAAAGCTGCATTGTGGGTGCCCCCAAGTGGGTACATTTTGATGTGCATGCTGAGGATTTTCTGGCCAGCAACTCTAGCATTAGGTCATGTCTGGGGAACGTTTTTAAAGATGGAAAAAAGCTATATTTTGTGTATGATTTTTAGCATGCACCTCTTATAACCTAGTATTTACTGAAATAATATTTAATACTTCAGGTTATCACAGATCATTTATTTTCTAACTAATATCTTATGGGAAAGGTTTCAAGTTATAGCCATATAAGAGTGTGGAAGTGAAGATGATGGACTTTAATTTCAGACACAACTTGACTTTGAACACTCAGTCCCTTATTACTTGTGTGACCTTGGGCAAGCTACTTAATCCCCCTAATCATAATCATCTCATTTTAAAAATGGGATTCAGGAGTATTTGAAAGAGCATTTATCTTATAGGTCATGTTTTGTAATATAGACAATGTCTGACACACTAGAAGTGTTCAGTAAATATTATTTTTGTTTGTAAACAAAAATAGTTATGTATGTATATAAAATAATATTTGCATATATATGCAAAATAAAGTGTATTTATTGACATATGTCAAGGAGCTCCCCAGTACCTTTTTAATAAGTTCCTTTCCTGGTCAGTCAGACATAGGCAATTTCTGTAATTTATGACTGAGAACTGAGCAATGTATATGGTTATGGCAAGATAAAATGAATGAAGTTGACCTGGTTCCTCAAAAATGTCAGTGTCATGACAGACCAAGAAAGGCTAAGGAGATGTTCTAGATAATAACAGATTAAAAGACACATTGACTAAGTACAATAAGTGACTTTGGACTGGGTCCTGTATGAGAGGGGAAATTTTTCCATAAAGGACCGTATTGGGACAACTGATGAATGAAGCATAGGTTGTAGGTTGAATAAAAATATTTTATTAATGATAAATTTTCTGAATTGATTGCTGTGATTATGTAAGAAAATCTTCTTGTTCTTAGGAAATATGCAGAGAAATATTAAGGGACATGATGTGTGCAACCTACTCTCAAATGATTTAGAAAAATAAAAATATAACATCTGTGTACATATACAGATAGATATAGAGATATATTTATGTATAAAGACAATACCAGACATACACCATACATGTATACAAACAAAAGGAATAAGAGAGAATATGAAAAAGTGTAAAAGTGATAAAATTGGTGTCAGGGTAAAGGGTTAACAGTACTTCTCTATTCTCTTTTTGCAATTTTTCTTTTATACTTAAAATTTAAAAATTTAGGTGAATTTTTTTTGCAAAAAATATTTTAAAAATAATGAAGTACTTTCTTCCCAAAATACGAGCTACTTACCCAGTATTTTGACACAAACCCACAAAATTATTGCAAATTATTTGGCAAACAAAGTATGCTATATGTTAAAGGGATATCTTACACCCTGAAGAACCCTAGAATATGTTAACTGATTCCTTTCAAAACTGAGAAATAGAGCATAAGTGTTGTTATGAATATGAAAAATTATGAGCTGTAAGAGCTCAAAGAGACCTTAGAGAACACCTAGAAACAGGCTTTTTTCAAATAAAGAAATCACCCAAATTTCCTTAAAGATATATCATCCACTCTAAATCATTCTTGTACTCATTTCCTGATGGTTTAAACTTACCTATGATTCATTATTCTGAAAACTGTAATAAAGGGAAAAAATTAACAATTTCTTCTGCCTTTTCTATCCTAACTAATGCAAGATAATAAAAATAGTTGCCACCGGAAAGATTTTCCTTGTAGAATAACCCCAGCTAATAAGTGAAGAAGAAAAGATTGAAAAAGACCATGGCCATGTTTCAGTCCTAATGAAATAATGGATCTATGAAGTAATCATCAGTTCAGCTCAGCTCAGTCGCTCAGTCGTGTCCGACTCTCTGCGACCCCATGAATCGCAGCACACCAGGCAACTCCCGGAGTTCACCCAAACTCATGTCCATCGAGTTGGTGATGCCATCCAGCCATCTCATCCTCTGTCATCCCCTTGATTACTAACATATTTATTGAAAAATTGAGGTATAATTTTGGGGGTTGTTTTATCAGTAAAGGATATAATATAAATTTTGTATTAAAATTTATATTAAAACTTATTTCAAAAGTGTACAGTTTGATGGCATTAAGTACTTTCACATTTTGTACAAAATCAGTTCAGTTCAGTCACTCAGTTGTGTCCGACTCTCTGCAACCCCATGAACTGCAGTACGCCAGGCCTAACTGTCCATCACCAACTCCCGGAGTCCACCCAAACCCATGTCCATTGAGTCAATGATGCCATCCAGCCATCTCATCCTCTGTCATCCCCTTCTCCTGCCCTCAATCTTTCCCAGCATCAGGGTCTTTTCCAATGAGTCAGTTCTTCACATCAGGTGGCCAAAGTATTGGAGTTTCAGCTTCAACATCAGTCCTTCCAATGAACACCCAGGACTGATTTCCTTTAGGATGGACTGGTTGGATCTCCTTGCAGTCCAAGGGACTCTCAAGAGTCTTCTCCAGCACCACAGTTCAAAAGCATCAATTCTTCGGTGCTCAGCCTTCTTCATAGTCCAACTCTCACATCCATAGATGACCACTGGAAAAACCATAGCCTTAACTAGATGGACCTTTGTTGGCAAAGTAATGTATCTGCTTTTTAATATGCTATCTAGGTTGGTCATAACTTTCCTTCCAAGGAGTAAGTGTCTTTTAATTTCATGGCTGCAATCACCATCTACAGTGATTTTGGAGTCCAGAAAAATAAAGTCTGACACTGTTTCCCCATCTATTTGCCGTGAAGTGATGGGGCTGGATGCCATGATCCTAGTTTTCTGAATGTTGAGCTTTAAGCCAACTTTTTCACTCTCCTTTTTCACTTTCATCAAGAGGCTCTTTAGTTCTTCTTCACTTTCTGCCATAAGGATAGTGTCATCTCCATATCTGAGGTTACTGATATTTCTCCCAGCAAATCACCACTGTTCATTTCCAGAATTTTTTTTGGCATTCTAAAAGATACTCTGTAACCATTAACAACAACTCTCCATTTCCCTTCTCCTCAGTCCTGGTACCCTATATTTTAGTAATATTTCCTATCTCTACAAATTTGCCTATTCTAAGTACATCATAAAAAAAGGAATCATACAATATTTATCCTTTTGCATGTGTCTTATTTTTACTGTTTTCTAATTTCATCCATGTTATTGCATGTATCAAATTCTTTTGCTGAGATACAATAATTTTTTCAGTCATAATTTTTGTTTCTATTCTTAAAAAATCTCAATTTTCTAAAGCCTACTTCTCTCTCTTTTTTTTTGTAACTGAAGTATAGTTGATTTACAGTGTTTCAGGTATACTGTAAAGTGATTCAGTTATATATAAATATATATACATATTCATTTTCAGATTCTTTTCCATTATAGGTTATTACAAAATATTAAATATAGTTCCCTGTGCTATACAATAGGTCCTTGTTGTTTATCTATTTTATATACACTAGTGTGTATCTGTTAATCCCAAATCCCCAATTTACCCATCCCTATATCTTTCCCTGAAGAACTATGGATGGAGGCTTGTAGCACTGTCCAGGAGGCAGTGACCAAAACCATCCCAAAGAAAAAGAAATGCAAGCAAGCAAGTGGTTGTCTAAGGAGGCTTTACAAACTGCTGAAAGGCAAGGGAGAAAGGGAAAGATATACCTAACTGAATGCAGAGTTCCAGAGAATAGCAGGGAGAGATATGAAGGCAAAAATGAACAATGCAAAGAAATAGAGGAAAACAATAGAATGGGAAAGACTAGATATCTCTTCAAGAAAATTGGAGATATCAAGGGAACATTTCACACAATAAAGGACAGAAACAGTGGGGACCTAATAGGAGCAAAGATATTAAGAAGAGGTGGCAAGAATACACAGAACTGTACAAGAAAGTCATATTGACCTGTATGACCACAATAATGTAGTCACTCACCTAGAGCCAGACATTGTGGAATGTGAATTTAAGTGAGCCTTAGGAAGCATTACTATGAACAAAATTAGTGGATTTGAGCTAGTTCAAATCTAAAAATGATGCTGTCAGAGTGCTGTACTCAATATGTCAGCAAATTTGGAAAACTCAGCAATGGCCACAGAATTGGAAAATGTCAGTTTTCATTCCAATCCTAAAGAAGGGCAATGCCAAAGAATGTTCAAACTACCGTAGAGTTGCACTCATTTCACATGCTAGCAAGGTTATGCTCAAAATCCTTCAAGTTAGGTTTCAGTAGTACATGAACTGAGAACTTCCGTATCTTCAAGGTGGGTTTCAAAGAGGCAGAGGAACCAGAGATCATATTGCTAACATTCATTGGATCATGGAGCAAGCAAGCAAGTTCCAGAAAAAACATCTACTTCTATTCCACTGACTATGTGAAAGTCTTGACTGTGTGGATCACAACAGACTGTGGAAAATTCTTAAAGAAATGGGAATACCAGACCACTTAACCTGTCTTCTGAGAAACATATATGCAGATCAAGAAGCAACAGTTAGAACCAGACATGGAACAATGGACTGGTTCAAAATTGGGAAAGGAGTACCACAAGGTTATATATTGACACCCTGCATTTCACATGAGTACATCATGTGAAATGCCAATCTGGATGAATCCCAAGCTTGCTTGTGACTGAAATCAAGATTGCTGGGAAAAATATCAACAACCTTTGATATGCAGATGATACCACTTTAATGGCAGAAAGTGAAGAAATAAAGAGCCTCTTGATGAGTGAAAGAGGAGAGTGAAAAAGCTATCTTGAAACCCAGCATTTTCAAAAAACTAAGATCATGGCATCCAGTCCCATTACTTCATGGCAAACAGAAGAGGGAAAAGAGGAAACAGTGCCAGATTTTATTTTCTGGCTCCAGAATTACTGCAGATGGTGCCTGCACCCACAAAGTTAAAAGATGCTTCCTCCTTGAAAGGAAAACTATGACAAACCTAGATAGCACATTAAAAAGCAGAGACATTGACTTGAGTGAAGAGCTGTGGCGTCAGTCAGTTCTAGGCAATTCAAACTCCAGCCAAGATGATTAAAGTTGTTTGCAATGACCATCTGGGGAAGAAGATCTGCGTTACATGCAATACTGATGACACCACTGGGGATCTTAAGAAGCTGATCACAGCCCAAACTGGCACCCTTTGGAACAAGATTGTATTGAAGAAGTGGTACACGATTTTTAAGGACCAGGTTTCTCTGGGGGACTATGAAATCCATGATGGATGAACCTTGGAGCTTTATTACCAGTAGAGCAGAATTCCTTCTCCCTGCCCTTCCCTCTCCTCCCACACTAATATGGATGCTTGTTTTTGGAAACTGATGTTAATACAAACTTAAGGACTACAAAAAAAAAGAGAGAGAGAGAGAGACATCACTTTGCTAACACAGGTCCATAGAGTCAAAGATATTTTTCTAATATTTATAGACTCTTTCTATAGTCAAAGACTATTTTTCTAATAGTCATGTACAGCTGTAAGAGTTGTACCAGAAAGAAGGCTGAGTGCCGAAGAATTGATGCTTTCATACTGTGGTGCTGGAGAAGACTCTTGAGAGTTCCTTGGACTGTATGGAGATCAATCCTAAGGGAAATCAAACCTGAATATTCACTGAAAGGACTGATGCTGAAGGTGAAGCTTCAATACTTTGGCCACCTGATGCGAAGAGCTGACTCATTGAAAAAGCCCCTGATGTTGGGAAAGAACGAAGACAAAAGGAGAACAGGGTGGCAGAGGATGAGATGGTTTAATAACATCACTGACTCAATGGACATGAATTTGAGCAAACTCCAGGAGATAGTGGAGGACGGAGGAGCCTGGCATGCTGCAGTCCATGGGGTTGCAAAGAGTTGGACATGACTTAGCAACAGAACAGCAATACTCCCTTTCCCCATTTAAGTTTGTTTTCTATGACTCAGTTTCTGTTTTGTACATAAGTTTACTAGTATCACTTTTTTTTTGGATTCCATATATAAGTGATATCACATGATACTTGTTTTTCTCTGCCTGACTTGATTTCATTTAGTATCATAATCTCTAGGTCCATCCATGTTGTTGCAAATGGCAATATTTCATCCTTTATTATGACTGAGGAATATTCTGTTGTAATATTCCATTTATGAGTGGATAAAGAAGGCATATCTTCTTTATCCATTCATCTGTTGATGGACACTTAGGTTGCTTCCATGTCTTAGCTATTGTAAATAGTGCTGCTATGAACACTGAGATATATACATCTTTTCAATTTAGAGCTTTCTTCAGAGATATGCCCAGGAGTGGGATTCCTAGATCATACGTAACTCTATATTCCTTAGTATTTAAGGAAACTTCATACTGTATCTTATAGTGGCTCCACCAACTTACATTCCCACCAACAGTATAGGAGGGTTCCCTTTTCTCCACACCTTCTCCAGCATACATATCCCATTGTACACCACACTTTGCTTATCCGTTCATTTGCTGACGGACATTTGTGTTATTTACACCTTTTGGAATATGCTGAAGAATGCTGCTATAAACGGATGTACAATTATCTGAGTTCCTGCTTTCAATTATTTTGAGTATATACTTAGAAGTGGAATTGTGGATCATATGGTAATTCTTTATTTAGCTTTTTAGAAGAGACATCACATTGTCTTCAATAGCAGCTACACCATTTTACATTCCAATGATCACGGCACCAGGATTCCAGTGTGTCTGCCTCCTAATCAACTATTGTTATTTTTTCATTTTTTGGATCATAGGCTTTCTTATTGGTATGAAATGGTATCTTATTGTGGTTTTGACTTGCATTTCCCTAATGACTAGTGATGTTGTATATCTTTTTATGTGCTTATAGGCCATTTGTATATCTTGTTTGGCAAAACACCTATTGAATTCCTTTTTTATATTTAGATTAAGTTGTCTGAGGGGTTTGTTGTTTAGTTGTAGGAGTTCTTTACATATTCTGAATATTAATACCTTATCAGAGATATGATTTTAAATATTTTCTTCCATTATGTGGGTTGTCCTTTCACTCTCTAGATAATGTCCTTTGATGCATACATTTTTTAATTTTGATGAAGCCCAATTTATCTGTCTTTTTCTTTTGTTGCCTGGCTTTTGGTTTCATATCCAAGAAATCATTACAATATCCATTGTCATAGAGATTTTTTTCTAAGGGTTTTATAGTTTCAGAACTTACATTTATGTCTTTGATTCATTTTGAGTTAATTTTTGTATATGGTATAAGGTAAGATTTGCGGTATTTCATATGCAAATATCTAATTTTCCCAGCACTATTCATTGAAAATAAGATATAAATTTTTAAGAAAATTAAAAACTCTATTCATATATATCAATATTTCTATATTCTCAGATGCTCAGTCATGTCCAATTCTTTCCATGTAAAAATATAGTGAAAGTTTACAACTCCATGGACTACAGCCTGCCAGCCTCCTCTGTCCATGGAATTACCCAGGCAGGAATACTGGTAGCTATTCCCTTCTCCAGGGATTTTCACCACCCAGGGCTTGAACCCAGATCTCCTACATTGCAGACAGATTCTTTTCCATCTGAGCCACCAAGAAAGCCCAGAAAGGTACATACTATACTGTTAATAATTTTTATTTTTAAGGAGGAAACCAATATTAGGGAGGAGGATAAACAACAGTTATAATTTTGCTGGCTATAATTTTATATTGTTTAGATTATTTATAAGCCTGTAGTTATACATTACTTATATTACTTTAGAAAGACAATTTTGATGGGATTCTTTTCCTGATGGTTTTTAAGAGAAAATTGGTTGGATGTCAAAGCATGGGATGAGTAAGCCAAAAGGGTTACTATTCTGGCAGGTTAGAGGTCCAAATTAAATAAAAACTCCAAGACAAGAGAAGTGTAATGTGGGAAGGAATAATCAGATCTCAAGGGAAATACTATTTGTCTAGATAATCTTGGAGCAATGATAGCAAATAAAGACAGTTAACAAAACTTGGTCCTAATTCTTAACACTGCACTTAGTCTGTCCCCCCATTTGTTTTGTTTTTAACCTTCAGCTGAATTTGAGTAGCATGTATTTTGTTGATATATATAAGAGGTATGGAGAAGGAAATGGCAATTCACTCCAGTGTTCTTGCCTGGAGAATCCCAGGGACGGGGGAGCCTGGTGGGCTGCCATCTACGGGGTCGCACAGAGTCGGACACGACTGAAGTGACTTAGCAGCATATAAGAGGTAACTGAACACTCAGAGGTCCCCCTGTGCTTTGCCAGGCAAAGCAGTCAAAGTTACAAGGGTGGGATGCATTGAGAGAGTAGCATGAAAACCTATAGAAGACCAGAGGATTTTAATAGCAATGTAGTAGGGAGCCAGGGCGGGGTGGGGAGGCAGAAAGGCTTTTAATTTTACCTTAATTACTACATATTTTATTCTAGAATTCTCAGCAAAGAAAATCCTTATAGAAAGCAGGCTCACAATTTCATAAAATAAATAAATAAATAATACTTGTTGAATGAATGATTGACACATGAATCTGAAGGGAAAAAATAAGAAAAACTAAATAAAAGTAGAGTAATACGAGAGTTGCTTGGTGGTCAAGTGGTTAGGATTCAGTGCTTTCACTTCCATGGCCCAGGTTCAATCCTTGGTTGGAGAACTGAGATCCCACAAGCCGCATGGCATATATGTGTGTGTGTAAATGTATATACACACACATATAGCTGAAACTGACAATATACCTTCCTATCACATAAAAGAATACAAGAAACTCCAGCCAATATATAGATAAGAAGGTGTACAAACCCACATCCACACAAACATGATGCTTTGAAACGGGAATAGTCTTACCATGAATAGATTAGAGTTTGAATATAATTTGAAATATATTGGATAGGGCTACTGCCTAAAAGTACACCCAACCCATCACCAAGAACTGAAATTCAACATTTAATAATGCTTCCCTTTGGTTTCATTAATGCAGGTGCCACAGAGGGGGTAATATAATACATTCATCAGTTATCAGAAATTAAAACTTTCCTAACATATTGCTTTTTTAACTGTTGAAGTTCATGCTTATGGTAACGTATCAAATAATGCAGAGGTAAGCATGCACATTCACATGTGAAGAAAATTTAAGTTTCTCCTTTCCTTCTCCAATCTCATTGCTTAAAAATGGAGTGAGTGCCTATAAATAGGTCAAGCAAGTTCTAGGCTATGTAGAACTAGCAATAAACAAAACAAACTCCCTGCTCTCGTATCAGTTCAGTTCAGTCACTCAGTTGTGTCCGATTCTTTGCGACTGCATGGACTGCAGCATGCTAGGCCTCCCTGTCCATCACCAACTCCCAGAGCTTACTCAAACTCATGACCCTTCAGTCGGTGATGCCATCCAACCATCTCATCCTCTGTTGTCCCCTTCTCCTCCTGCCCTCAACCTTTCCCATCATCAGGGTCTTTTCAAATGAGTCAGTTCTTCGCATCAGGTGGCCAAAGTATTGGAGTTTCAGGTTCAGCATCAGTCCTTCCAATGAATATTCAGGACTGATTTCCTTTAGGATGGACTGGTTGGATCTCCTCGCAGTCCAAGGGACTCTCAAGAGTCTTCTCCAACACCACAGTTCAAAAGCATCAATTCTTTGGAGTTCAGTTTTCTTTATGATCCAACTCTCACATCCATACATGACTACTGGAAAAACCAGAGCTTTGACTAGATGGACCTTTGTTGGCAAAGTAATGTATCTGCTTTTTAATATGCTGTCTAGGTTTCTCATAGCTTTTCTTCCAAGGAGCAAATGTCTTTTAATTTCATGGCTGCAATCACCATCTGCAGTGATTTTGGAGCTCCAGTAAATAAAGTCTGTCACTGTTTCCATTGTTATCCCATCTATTTGCCATGAAGTGATGGGACCAGATGTCATGATCTTAGTTTTCTGAGTGTTGAGTTTTAAGCCAACTTTTTCACTCTCACTTTCCTCAGGAGGCTCTTTAGTTCTTCACTTTCTGCCATAAGTGTAGTGTCATCTGCATATCTGAGATTATTGATATTTCTCCCAGGTATCTTGATTCCAGCTTGTGCTTCCTCCAGCCCAGTGTTTCTCATGATGTACCCTGCATATAAGTTAAGTAAGCAGGGTGACAGTATACAGCCTTGACGTACTCCTTTCCCTATTTGGAACCAGTCTGTTGTTCCATGTCCAGTTCTAACTGTTGCTTTTTGATCTGCATACAGATTTCTCAGGAGGCAGGTCAGGTGGTCTGGTATTCCTGTGTCTTTAAGAAGTTAGAGTCTAATGTGAGATACAAACAAACCGGCTATACATAATGCCAAGGTAACAATAACAGCCATGGAGAAATATAAAGTTAGGTAAAGGATCCAGGAAAGCCACACTTAAGAGGTGTCTTGAGCAAAAACTTGAATGAAGTGGAGGTTAAGACAAGCAAACATAAGGTGTTCCAAATTAAGTAGCAAAACATGCAGTTTTAGGGGGCAGTATGGTTGGGGTCCTGGAGGGTCCTGGAGGAACAACAAAGGGGCCAGGGAGTATGTATGATCAAGGAGTTGTTTGTTCTTTGTATCCATTTCTGGACTCTTTGTACCTACAAAGAGTAAATTGTGGCTATGCTACCAACTAGATACAGTAGAATTCATTTGTTTCGATTTATAGGAGATTTAATTTTTTTTTCACTTTTTTAAATGAGTTGCATGGTTCCAAATCCAAATCCAGAAAGCAAAGTATATTCAAAGAGGGTTAGCAGCAGCAGCAGTGTCTATTCCTGTTCCCTTCTATCCATTCCTCCTCATATTAGGAGCCATTTTTGAACCTTCTATTTTTAAAACATAGGAAATGTATTTGTAATTCTCTCCCCTTCGTAGATGTATTCACATTCCTTCTTCACTTGTGAAGTAAATAGTAGCAGACTATAAAAATATGGAATACATGATGGATTTGTGTGTCACCCTTGCACAGGTGCCATGCTAGTTTTCTCTGTATCATTGTAATTTTGGTATATGCACTGCTGAAGCAAGCAATAAGTTAGATTTTACATGGGTAAGAGCTCAGAAGTGGAAACTACCTGGAAGAGATAGCTTCAGTAGCTGTTGCCATGGAGAGCCTAACGTAGCCACAAGACGCCAAGAAAGTACAAGGTGCCGGCAGAGAGAGTCAGTTGCCCACTGACAGACCAGCGGCTTTGAGAACAAAGTCAAGGACTAATCACCGACAGACCTTGCCTGCCTCACAAGGCAGCCCAGGGCCTATTCTGCTTCTGCTCGTGTCCCATTTCTGCCAGTATTCTGTTGTATCACGTGTGCTGTGTGTGCTCCGTCATTCATGCATGCACGTGTGCACGTTCAGTCGCTTCAGTCACGTCTTAGTCTTTGCTACCCTAAGAACTGTAGCCCTTCATTCTCCTCTATCCAAGGGATTCTCCAGGCAAGCTCAGTTGTGTCCAACTCTTTGTGACACCCTGGACTGTAGCCCACCAGGCTCCTCTGTCCATGGGATTCTCCAGGCAAGGATACTGAAACGGGTTACCATTTCCTTCTCCAGGGATCTTCCAGACCCAGGGATCAAAACTGCATCTCCTGCAATGGCAAGTGGATTCTTTACTACTGAGCCACCTGGGCAGCCCCTTTGTATCATAGAACAGGTCAATAAAGGGCTTTATTGTTTTGTTTTTTTAAATAAATTCTTTAGGTACACAAGACTATAAATACAGAATCCTTCTTAGGTACACATGCAGAATGTTTATTTGAACAAACTCATGCCACAAATTAAAAAAAAAAAAGAAAAGAAAATGTTCCTCGAGTTCTCTAAGTTTGAATTTTGCAATACAAGTAAGAAAAAGAAATTCTAGAGGTCATTCCAACTTGTCCCAACAGCCTAAAATTTTAGTTAGAAGAATAAGTTTTTGCAAATTACTTCAACCATACTAAGTACCTTAGTTACTACTGAGCAAACATTTATTGAGTGACTACTATGTTTAATACTCTATGTTAGCTGCTGTGGAAGACATAAATATGAATTAGGCCTAATTCCTGCCCTTAAAAATCTTACCATCTCTGCTAGTTAGTAACTTATGACTCTCAGCTAGAAATCTATGCTTCTTTGCCTTGTTTCTATTCTATAACTGGACCCTATAGGCATTTCCGCAATGACAACTGGCAGAATGTTCGGTTTGGCCAATAGAGGGTGCTGGAAAGACACTGTGAAGCCAGACCAAGAGGAAGGACTTTCCTTTCTTCTTCAGGTGGATTGGCTTGCAGCAGAGGCCTGTTGTGTTCACCTCAGCAGTCCTCATGGTTCACTGTGCGGGCCCTGCCTCCAGCAAGTTTCTTCACCACAAGTGGACTGTGGACTGCAAGTTCCTGTGACAGCGATGCCCTTGCCTCTAGATTTCTAAATTCCTCCTTACTGTTCACTCTTTCTCAGCCAAGCGTAGCAGCTATTCTTATAGTTCCTGCTTGTAGACCCTTTAGAATCTACTCTCCCATTTTTAGTAGTTAGATACCTTTTACTGGTTAACAAAGTTTATATTAAATTTTCCCTGTTCAGCAGAAATACCTAGCAGATAAGGGAAAAAAGACAGATGTAAGTTAATGTAACTTCTGTGAGAGAATAGGCCACTATAATCACAGCCCCAAATCCAAAAAAGTTTCAGGTGTAAATCTACGGAATTATGTATCAGTTTGGATTGTGTTCAGCTGCACATAACAGAAAACTGACTTCAGTGGCTTAACCAAATAGATTGATTTTCTCCTGTACCATGAAGTCCATAAATAGGCAGTTAAGGGCTGCTATACTCTTGCCTGGAGGATCCCATGGACGGAGGAGCCTGGTGGGCTGCAGAGTCCATGGGGTCGCTGAGAGTTGGACACGACTCAGTGACTTCACTTTCACTTTTTACTTTCATGCATTGGAGAAGGAAATGGCAACCCATTCCAGAGTTCTTGCCTGGAGAATCCCAGGGACGGCGGAGCCTGGTGGGCTGCCATCTATGGGGTCACACAGAGTCGGGCAAGACTGAAGCGACTTAGCATAGCTACTTTAAAAAAAAGTTAGACTCCTTACTTATTTATTTTTTAATTGAAACATGGTTGATGTATAGTAAAGTTCCAGGTGTACAACATAGTGATTAACAATTTTTCAGGATTATGCTCCATTTACAGTCATACAAAATATTGGCTATATTCCCTGTGCTGTACAGTATATTTTTGTAGCTTATTTATTTTATATGTAACTGTGCTTTTTCATCCCCTACCCCTATCTTCCCCATTCTCCTTCCCCTCTCCCCAGTGGTAACCACTAGGTTGTTCTCTGTATCTCTGCTGCTGCTGCTGCTGCTGCTAAGTCACTTCAGTCGTTTCTGACTCTGTGCGACCCCACAGAGAGCAGCTCACCAGGCTCCCCTGTCCCTGGGATTCTCCAGGCAAGAACACTGGAGTGGGTTGCCAGTTCCTTCTCCAATGCATGAAAGTGAAAAGTGAAAGTGAAGTCGCTCAGTTGTGTCTGACTCTTAGCAACCCCATGGACTGCAGCCTACCAGGCTCCTCCGTCCATGGGATTTGCCAGGCAAGAGTACTGGAGTGGGTGCTACCTTGTTTTATTTTTATATTCCACATATAAGTGATATAATATAGTATTTGTCTTTCTCTGCCTGGCTTATTTCACTTTGTATAATGCCCTCCAAGTCCATCCATGTTGTTTCAAATGGCAAAATTTCATTCCTTTTTATGGTTGAGTGGTATCTGGCTCCTTTTCTTTCCCAGCTTCTCCATACTTAATGTGTCACTTCTGTACTCATGGTTGCAAGATTGCTGCTTCACCTCCAGACACTGGATTCATATTCCAGGCAGGAAAAAGAAAAGAAAAAAAAATGAACCAGTTGCCTCTAACTTCTTTCTAAGCATTCTTAGAGGCACTGCCAAGTAACTTCAACTCACAAACCATTGATAATTCCTAACTGTAAGTGAGCCTGGGAAGCTCAGTAGTTTTTGTAACTGGGAGCAGGATCCTGTAAGTAAGAGAGAAGGGGAGAATAAAGTTGAATAGGTAACTAGCAGCACCTGGCATATTAATTGGAAAAGGAGTAAGTTACTTACTTCGAGATGGGTTAGAGTCAGCAGAGGAACATGATCTCATACTCATATACATATTCATTTTCTTTTAATGAAAATGACCTTTCTATATTAATTATCAAGCAAGTAGATTAGATGAGATGAGTAGTAAAGTCACATTGCAGAGGAGCATGCAGGATAGGGGAGGATTTATTTAGAAATTATCTTTCATACTCTTTTTACTGCCCCATTCCTTTCTTCCTCATGCCATCATCACCCAGTTATCAGATATTACCTAATTCTAATGTCCCATAACTTACCATGACTAACCCCACAGTCTAAGAAAAAATGTAGACAGGATTAAATACTTATGACTAACTTATTATTTGTCTTTCTCTGTGTCTCTCTCTGTTTTAAATGCGTGTGCGCGCGCACGTGCACACACACACACACACACACACAGACACACACACACACACACACACACACCCCGTTCTCAAAGGTAGAACATCTGTTCTTTGAACACCTAAAATTCTTCATAAATATTTAAACTCTAACTCACAGAACCCACAAAGGATCTATTCTCTTCTAGGCCAACTCATCTGCTCTTTGACATGCTGACACATGTCAGGAGGGAGCCTGGACACAGAGGGTACCTCTCACTCGTATAGGCAACTAACCCATATGCACCATGGAAGTGAGACTGTTAGGGGGCCTGGCTTTTCTCCTGCCTCTTCTCAACAGTTACTGTTACTGATTTATGGCTGGAGAGGAGGGGCTTTTCTCTAAGCCATTTCCATACACAAATCCATTTAGAATAATTTTTCCCTTAAGATAATCTATTACTGAAGTATAAGGACTGTGATGATTAATTTTATGTGTCAACTTGACTGGGCACAGGAGTATGTATATTAAACATTATTTCTAGTGTCTGTGAAGGTGTTTCTGGATGAGATTTTTTTTTAACTGGAGGATAATTGCTTTATAGTGTTGTAGTGGTCTCTGTCATACATCAATGTGAATCAGTCATAATTATATATATAATTATTTATATATACATATGAATATATTTTTATATTTTATATATTTTTATATACATATATTAGATATATATATATATATATATATATATATATATATATATCCCCTCCCTAGTGGGCCTCCCTCCCCACCAAGATCAGCACTTGAATCTGTGGACTCAGTAAAGTAGATTGCCCGCCCCAGTGTGGGAAGCCATCATCCAGTCCATTGAGGAATAGAACAAAAGTCAGAGAAAGGAAGAATTCACTTTTTTCCTCCCTGTCTCACTACTGAAGTGGGCCATTCCATCTTATTTTCTCAGACTGGGATTTATATCATTGGCCTCAGTGATTCTCAGGCCTTCAGATCCAGTTCAATTATACCATCAGCATTCCTTGGAACTTCTCAGTCTCTATAACCACATAAGTCAATTAATTCCATATGGTCATTCTGTGTGTGTGTGTGTGTGCGCACGCGTGTGCTCAGGTGCACACACACACTAAGTCGTTTTAGTTGTGTCTGATTTTTTGTGATTCTATGAACTGCAGCCCTCCAGGCTCCTCTGTCCATGGGATTCTTCAGGCAAGAATACTGGAGTGAGTTGCCATGCCCTCCTGCAGGGGACCTTCCACACCACCTGCATTGGCAGGTGGGTTCTTTACCACTAGTGCCACCTGGGAAGCCTATAGATATATGTAAACAATAATGCTTAATATAATAATGCTCTGTGTTAGTCCAGGTTCTCCACAGAAACAGAACCAGTAGGATCCTGCCAAGAGAGGTCAAATTTTTCTTCCAGCTAGTTTTGTTTCTCTGGTGAACCCTGACTACGACAGAGCATTATTGTTTCTTCAACTTTAGACATCAAAGGACATCTTACCACATACTTCAGGCAAGAATTGAGTGCTTCAGAAAATATACTAATAAGTTCTCCTTGAACTGCACATGTGAATTAACTCTTATGTGCTAAAGATTGAGCCTAAAATGATTAGCTTGCATGTGAGTTTGAAGCATCTGCCTCTGAAGCTGGATAAGTGTCTTAATTGCCTATGAAGTAGATCAGTCTTAACTCATTCTTCAAATTTTAGTTCTGAGGGCTTCTCCCCAGGATTACTGCTAGATGATACTGCACCGTTGTGCCAACTAGAAAAAAAGTGATCCTCTGGGTCCATGTTGTTTCAGGGCTCTAGGCCAAGTAGGTCAGATTTCAGTCCCTAGACATCCCTAGATACTTAATCTTTCATGTTGACTTGTACCACTTCCACAGCCTCTTGTTAGAACTACTAAGTCAGATTTACAGAATTCAAGACCTGACAGAAGTCCAGTAAGAGCCATTTTTTCCCTAAGATATTTCTGTATTCATCTGAAGCCCAAAGATACCCACAAGTGTTAAAGTTGGGTCAGTTTTGAAAATACTCGGACTTTCTTTAGTCCCTGGCCCTACAGGAAAAAACATTTACAATCCCTTAATTCTCCCAATCACAGGGCTGGGAGAAAAACCGACCTCCCTCTCTTTACAAAGAGGTAACTTTGTGCCCAAGTCACAAAGCTCTGAGATCTATTCATCTGCTTATTCTTTTGTCCCAGTACTTTTTTTGGGGGGGGAGGGGGGGGCTTATTCCTTTGTCCCAGTATTATTTTGAGGGGGCTCCAAAATCACTGTAGATGGTGACTGCAGCCATGAAATTAAAAGACACTTGCTCCTTGGAAGAAAAGCTATGAGAAACCTAGATAGCATATTAAAAAGCAGAGACATTACTTTGCCAACAAAGGTCCGTCTAGTCAAAGCTCTGGTTTTTCCAGTAGTCATGTATGGATGTGAGAGTTGGATCATAAAGAAAGCTGAGCTCCGAAGAACTGATGCTTTTGAACTGTGGTGTTGGAGAAGACTCTTGAGAGTCCCTTGGACTGCAAGGAGATCCAACCAGTCCATCCTAAAGGAAATCAGTCCTAAATATTCATTGGAAGGACTGATGCTGAACCTGAAGCTCCAATACTTTGGCCACCTGATGCGAAGAGCTGACTCATTTGAAAAGACCCTGATACTGGGAAAGAGTGAAGGTGGGAGAAGAAGGGGGCGACAGAGGATGAGATGGTTGGACAGCATCACCAAATCAATGGACATTGATTGTACGGGCCCTCAGAGGACACTTGACCTTAAGCTCTGGGGGTTGGTGATGGACAGGGAGGCCTGGCTTGCTGCAGTCCATGGGCTTGCAAAGAGTCGGACACAACTGAGCGACTGAACTGAACTTGCCCCAGAAGGTCAGGCCCACTTTCCCCCAAAAAATTATTCCAGACTTCTGGAACTCTTTTTCAGATTCCTTTACAGAAATGTATTTTCACTTTCTGCTAAGCAGTGAATGAAACGTTTTCCCACAGAGTCCTATTTCACAGAGAAGAATGACCAGGAAGGGATCTCTTTTACGAAAGAAACATACCAACTAATAAAAGGCCAAATCTCATTAAGAAAGTCAACTGAAAGATTAACTCCCACTATTCTGCGACCAGCTTAGATCAAAGGCGAAATAATCCGTTCGGTTCCCTCTCCCTGGGCTAGTTTTCAATATCTACTTTTTGTCTGTCCTTAACCCTTCTTCTGCCCGCCACTCCATCTTGGAGCGGCTGTCTCTGTCCTTCCGGACTGGTTACCAATAAAGTTGTTACAAAGTGACCTTGAGCGTTTTCCGGGCTGCACCCAATTCCCCGCCTTCTCCATCCGGGTGCTGCGGTGCGGATAAGAGCGGGACTGCGCGTGCGCGCCCAGCCCCATTCCTTCGACCTCTGCCGCCGCCGCCTCCGCCGCCGCCACCTCCGTGGAAGGTAAGCGGAGGGCGCGGAAGCCGGGTCTGGCCGTGGTGAAGCCGCGCCCCAGAGGGACCCATTCATTCTGCCAGCGCCTCGTTTGGCGCTGGGCCCGAGCTGACCGCGTGCTCGGGAACCCGAGGGACTTGGGTGGAAGTACGGGCCCTCGGAGGACAGTTGACCTTAAGCCTCTTTGCCTCCGCAGAGAGGAAGCGGGAGAGGAGCCCACGTCTCCTGTCACCCAAGTCCTCCAGCTGCGCTGTCCCGAAGAGTGCAAGATGTTCGCCTGCGCCAAGCTTGCCTGCACCCCAGCTCTGGTGCGTAGCCCAGACTGGGCCTGGAGCTCGAGGGCCAGACCTCTTGGCCCGGACGTCTACGTTGTTGAATGGGTCACCTCCGCGTGGAACTCACGGCCCTTTCAGGACAGTTCCCTCACGCCTCTAAACCTCTGTGTCTTTTTATCCCTTTCCTGGGGTTTCTTACTTCGCTCCTCCCCTCCACTCTGGTTATGGAGAACCGCCGAGGCCTAGTTCCTAGTTGTCAGGTCCAGCTCGGTCTAGGTCAAACGCTCCTTGCTCCTTGTCCTGGAACGGCCCCTCCCCCACCTCCTCCGACACCCTGTTGGATCGGGGCACGCGAGGGTTAGGGTGCAGAGAAGAGTGGAAGGGGCCTCTAGGCCTACATTCGCTACTGCTGCGGTCTCCATTACGATTTGTAGGTCAAACTCGATGCTGCAGAGGAACTTTGCCTCACCCTGTGTGGGCGGAGGCAGCTAGTGCAGGAGCCGAAAGTTTCTACTGCCTTTGGGGTGTTACTTCCAAAACCATTTTTGGGCACTTTGTGTGAAGATCTGGGGGGTTTATCTTAGAGAATCAGGTCTTGGTTCTGAAGGAATTTTCTGTGACCTTAGTGGACACTCAAGGGCAGGAATATGTCCTTATGGTCAGACTGTTTAAAGGATTGTTCTTCCACCACTGTGGAATTGTTTAAACTGCTTTTTAATTTTATGATTAATGGACATATAGGAATAATCTTAGAAATAGCGGGAGCTCATGTTAACTAATGGGCTATTTAAAATGACAGGCGTTTATAGTACTTGTTGATCCACTTATCAGAGAATGTGGGGTATGTATTGCTGGTTTTCTGATCTGAATTGTGGCACTACAATAATTGAAATTTTAAAAGTAATACTCTTTCTAACTAATTGTTCTAAAAGTTTTGTTCAGAGTATTACAAATACATTATGAATAACTTTTAAAATTTCATTAACAGTTTTGTTAAAATTGCTTCATGCATTGAAACATGATCAAATAGCCAGGATAAGAATCAATAGAGAAAAGTCATGATGTTTCTGACTCATTTTTGCAGCTTACCTTTTTAGAATTCATGGTGTGGGAAGGTCCTTGAAAGTCATATCTGTTGTCTTAATACATGGAATCTTTTTCATGAACAGATCAGAGCTGGATCCAGAGTTGCATACAGACCAATTTCTGCATCAGTGTTATCTCGACCAGAGAATAGGACTGGAGAGGTAAAATTAACTAATGCTACCAAAGAAGTCTTAGGGTCTTTATCAAAGCAAAGAGGGAAAACCTCGTTAATGAATGGTTTTAGGCAGTCCTTTCCACCCTTTCATCCAGAAAATTTGCAGAGGATGAGCCAATGAAAGAAACTTTATCCAAAACTTAGTCACCTGAATTTTGGCCAGGAAGTATAATTAATATATATGTTTAAGTGTTTTGAGTTGCTGGTGTTTATGATTTTGATAACAAGTTACTGAAGAGCCTACTCTATTAAAAAGCATATGCACATACACTTTCTTAATTTTCAAAGACCTTATGTGGTGTAGATACTGTTGTTCCTTTTCTGCAAGACTGGAATTATTCTAAGCCCTAGAGTTTTCCATGGTGCCACACCATCTTCTATTCAAACTCAGCTACAAATATAGAGAAGTGGTTATCATTTTGACAGTACCATGATTAAAATAGCTAACTATGATTACTGATTTGACCTTTGCCTTTATTTCCTGCTCTCCAGGGCTCTACGGTATTTAATGGCACCCAGAATGGTGTGTCTCAGTTAATCCAAAGGGAGTTTCAGACCACTGCGGTCAACAGAGACATTGATACTGCAGCCAAATTTATCGGTGCAGGTGCTGCCACAGTAGGAGTGGCTGGTTCTGGTGCTGGTATTGGAACAGTCTTTGGCAGTCTCATCATTGGTTATGCCAGGTAATTTCTATTGCCAAATAAATAGCTTGAAACATGTTTGAAATAGTTGGAAACTTAGAAAACTAGTGAAATAATAATAGCTACTTGCTATTAAGTGCCTTTCTGTGTCTTGCATTACATTTTGAGTACTTTGTATGCATTATCACTGCTCCCAAAACCCCTTGGAGAGACTCAAGTTTACCTATTAAGGACTAGAGAAACTCCTTGTCTAACGTCAGAGCAAGAGAGCTCACGCTTTAAAAAAATACCAGTTTCCATTTTATTATTTAACACCTTTTATTTAACTATCAAATCTTAAACATACTTTTATAGGGATAAGAAGGTCAGAATCCTTCATAATGGATGAAGACTGACCATTGATACAGGGAGATGATTCCTCTCTTTTCCCATATGATTAGAAATGAAGGGAAAGGAATGTCACAGGCAGAACCAAAAGAGATCTGGGCAGAACGCTGTGCCAGTACTTTTCAGCTTACAGAGAACCCAACACTAATAATCTGTTTCTTTAACATTTATCAACCATGCTAAAATTTGAATAATATGATATGTGTTGTCTCTTTTAGAAACCCTTCACTGAAGCAGCAGCTGTTCTCATATGCTATCCTGGGATTTGCCTTGTCTGAAGCTATGGGTCTCTTTTGTTTGATGGTTGCTTTCTTGATTTTGTTTGCCATGTAACAGAAATTACTGCTTGAAATGTTGGCATTCATATTAATTACGGATATAATTCTGTGTATCTTACTGTGACTCCGAAAACTGTAGTGTTGGTGTCATGGAAATGTCTGTTATTTCCAAAGTCATTTCATTAAAGATGAAACTTTAATTTTTGCTGTGATTTGTATTTACCTAAATTTAAATTTAGATCATCACTGAGAAGAACGTGTATTCAGGCAGAGGCTGTATCAGTCCCTGATGATGGAAAATATGCTAATATAATTTTTATGGGAATTATTTTAATGTTTTGCACATTGTAAATTATAGGGCTTTAGTTTATTCATATAAAGGGGGAATGTTTGAGTGCTTTGAGCTTCTGTGAAATATGATTAAATCAGATTAATTACTTAAGATGGTCTTATGTTTTGAAGGGCTAACATGAATTACAATACTTGGAAGCAGTATTATCTTCCAAGACTAACCTGGCTGGTCTTACACACCTGGATCTAAAAATAAATCATGTCAGGTTTTTAGGAATTGAAGCTTTATTAAATGGGTGTTGAGATTAGGGAGGCAATTTTTGATTGTCAGTAAGTCTCACATTAAGCAATTGTGTGTTTATAGTGAATCTTATCTGTCTTCTTAGAAGAAACTCAATATCAAAAAGTAAACTGAATTGGCTGCAATTTAAAGCCAAAAGTTGCTACAGCATTGCTTATCTTTGATACTAACAAATGCTTATAATAGGAGTCTTGGGAATGACAACAGGTTCAGTTATGGGCTTCCCTGGTGGCTCAGATGATAAAGCATCTTCCTGCAATGTGGGAGACCCAGGTTCGATCCCTGGGTCGGAAAGATCCCCTGAAGGAAATGGCAACCCACTCCTGTACTCTTGCCTGGAAAATTCCATGGATGGAGGAGACTGGTAGGCTACAGTCCATGGGGTTGCAAAGAGTCATACACAACTGAGCGACTGGTTTCTTTCACTTTCAGTAGTAGTTTATTGTAATATTATGTGTTGCTTATCGGTCAGGTTTTGCCTATTAAAATGAAGAAAGTCTACTATAGAAAGACTTGAGTTTTCCTCATAGCAGATATATACTTCCTCAGCAGATACATTATTTGTCATCACAGTTGCATTGGTTCTATAAAAGATTAAGATGACAGTTGGGAAAGCTTCATTTTACTCCTTTAATCCCTTCTGCCTAATCTGATTTCAGTTGAGAAAAAGCCATCAGTTTCAAGGGTTTGTCAAAGTACAGTGGTGGAAAGACCATCTCCATCAGAATCATCTAGGATGTCTATAAAGTACAAATTCCTAGGCTTTAGACCTACTGAATTAGAGTATTTGGCCTTGAGACTCAGCCATCTGCATTTTTAAAAAGGTTTGCCAGGTAATTTTTTCACGCTATTTGAGAATCACTAACTTTTCCGTATCCTTTCCACTGCTGCTGCTACTGCTAAGTCACTTCAGTCGTGTCCAACTCTTTGCGACCCCACGGACTGCAGCCTACCAGGCTCCTCCATCCATGGGATTTTCCAGGCAGGAGTACTGGAGTGGGGTGCCGTTGCCTTCTCTGATCCTTCCCACTACCTAGTGTCAAAACCTAAAGAGCTACAGCTACTGCCACTTTTTGGTTAATCATCTAATGTGTGTTACATGATTTCCTGGAGCCTTCACTATTTTCATAAATAGTACCACTCAGTATTTGAATTCAGCAATTTAAATGAGAAGTATTATATGATCCAGCAATTCCACACCTTGGTATATATCCAAAAAAATTACAAGCATTCAAGCAAAAGCTTTATATACAGATGTTCATAGTTGCACTGTTCACAGCAGCCAGAAGGTGGAAACAACCAAATTGATGTTTGGATGAACAAATGATGGTGTTTGCATAAACTGATGATAAGGTGTGGTATATCCATGTAATGGAATATCCATGTAATGGAATATTCAGCCATAGAAAGGAAGGAGGTACTGATAAGTGTTACAACATGAATGAACCTTGGAAACAGACTAAGTGAAGCCAGACACAGTAAGACTGCATATTATATGATTCTATTTATATGAAATACCCAGAATAGGCAGATCCATAGAAACATAGAGACACGGAATTCCTGGTGGTCCAGTAGTTAGGACTCTGGACTTTGACTGCTGAGAACCCAGCTTTGATCCCTGGTTGGGGAACTAAAACCCCACAAGCCTTGCAGTGCATCAAAAAACAGTCCACAGAGACAAAGCAGATTGGTGGTTACTAAAGGCTAATGGGAAAAGATTGGGAAGTGCCTGCTTAATAGTTGGGATTCTTTTTGGGGTAATCAGTGTTCTGGTGATGGTTGTACAACACTATATGTACCAAGTGCCACTGAATTATACACTTTAAAATGGTTGAAAGAATATGTATTTTACAACTTAAGTACTGTACAATTAATATAAAGTCCAGATTGTAAAGTCATACCAAAGTTTTTAAGTCCTAGGGAAATAGATTAACCAATCCTTTGTAACAACTTCATTTTGTTTATTTTATTAATTTTTAAAGGCATAGTTCATTTATTTTTAAACTATTTGGCTGTGCCAGGTCTTCTTTGCAGCATGCAGTATCTTTAGTTATGGCATGCCAACTCTTAGTTGAGGTATATAGGATCTAGTCCCTGAGCAGCAATGTAACCTGGGTCCTCTGCGTTGGGAGCCCGGAGTCTTCAGCACTCGACTACCAGCAAAGTCCCCAATTCATTTTAAATAAGATAGTCAGACAAACCAAAACCTGCTCTTCGTGCTGGTTTGGTGCTTAAAGAGGCCTGAAACATTAATTATGGAACAGGTTTCTTAAAAGACATGCCCTTAGCTGAGGAAATCCCCTGAGAATGAAAAGGAAATTGTGCTATGGCTGCTTCTAAATTACTGAACAAAAACATTCTTAGAAAATAAGTATAACTTAGCAGTGTAACCACAGGCAATTTTATCTTAATTACAATAACAAGTTTCCAACACTGGAATATATCTTTAACAGCAGAAATGTTTATTGTACAACATTTTTGCAGCAAGTGCTACTAGCCTTACTAGCAAATATTAATGGTGTTTGCTTTTCACTAACTTTAGTTTCTGAACAGAGGCCAATAAAGATGTTTTCACATCAAAGACCAAATGAGTTTTCCATGTTAATAAGAGTTTGGCCTGTTTAAATACTCCGAGAGACACCACCACCCAACGGTGGTAGAAGAATGTTGTTCCTGATGGTATTTCAGATTTCTGTGTGTACTTATTTGGTGACACGTTGTTACCTTTCCTCATTGCAAAAATGTATTTTTGATGCCTTTGGGATTAACCTTAAATGCAGATTTGAATATAAAGTATAACTAAAGAGAATCTTGTCATCTAGCCACAAACACTAGACACTTAGGGAAATAACCGAAACAAAGTAGAATGGTAAGTTCCAGGAGAGTGGTAGAAAGTACTATGATGTTCAGAAGGGGTAGGAAGAGTTTTCTAGTGATGGAATTACATGAAGAAGAGTTAATTTTCTACAAATTAAACCTTGAACTGGTGGAATGAAGAAAGCCCAGATTAAGAGGATATCTTAGTGAATAGCATGAGGTAAAGTTCATGAGAAACAACTGCCAGGGTAGGGAAATAGTATAGGCTACAAAGGTAAACTGAGGCCAAATTATGTGATCTGGCAGATGTAATTCATTTGACCACAGCCAGCTGTTGATGGCCTAGATCTGCTTAAAATTTAATACAAGAACAGTGTGTAGGATGGACTGGAGCCAATTATGGTCAAGATTGAAGCATACTCTTAAAGACTTGTGGGCTCGAAAAGGGGAGATGTAGTCCATTCTGAAGGAGATCAGCCCTGGGATTTCTTTGGAAGGAATGATGCTAAAGCTGAAACTCCAGTACTTTGGCCACCTCATGCGAAGAGTTGACTCATTGGAAAAGACTCTGATGCTAGGAGGGATTGGGGGCAGGAGGAGAAGAGGATGACAGGATGAGATGGCTAGATGGCATCACGGACTCGATGGACGTGAGTCTGAGTGAACTCCGGGAGTTGGTGATGGACAGGGAGGCCTGGTGTGCTGCGATTCATGGGGTCGCAAAGGGTCGGACACGACTGAGCAACTGAACTGAACCGGAGGTACATGATACGGAGTGTATGTGAATAAAAGAGGTGCAGAGCAGGAGTAAGGACAGTGACCGTGGACTCACAAAGACCTGGGAACACCTTAAGTTTACACATCAGGCTGATCGGTCCTTGGCACAAGAGCCCACAACAATCAAAAAATTAAATCTTACAGAAGGAAGATAATCTGATTTCCAGAGATCCACATTATTAAATTCAAATGTCCAGTTTTCAACCCCCCAGAAAAAAAAATCACAAAATATTTAAAGGAACAGGAAAGTATGGCTCATTCAAAGGGGGAAAAAAAAAACATCAACAGAATCTTCCTGATAAAGACCTGATGGCAGATCTGCTAGACAAAGACTTAAACAACTATCTTAAAGATGCTTGAGGAGCTAGAGGAAAATGTGGAGAAAGTTAAAAAAAAGAATTCCCTGATTTTAAAAATTATAAAATCTACAGTAATCAAAACCATGTGATACTGGCTTAAAAATAGATACAATAGACCAATGTAATAGCCCCCAAATAAACCCTTCCATATATGGCCAAATAATCTTCACACTTTTTTAAAGTATAGTATAGTTGATTTATAATATAATCTTACTTTCAAATGTATGGCAAAGTGATTCGAATATTTTTTCAGATTATATTCCATCATGGTTATCACAAGGTATTGAATATAATTCCATGTGCCAACAGTAAGTCCTTGTTGCTTATCTGTTTTATGTACAGTAGTTTGTTAATTCCATACTCCTACTAATTTGTCCCTCCTCTCTCCCTTTAGGTAACAATATGTTTGTTGTCTTGTGTGTCTGTTTTGTATGTAAATTCATGTGTACATTTTTTGAACTCTACATATAAGTGGTTCAGTTCAGTCGCTCAGTCATGTCCGACTCTTTGTGACCACATGAATTGCAGCACGCCAGGCCTCCCTGTCCATCACCAACTCCTGGAGTTTACCCAAACTCATGTCCATTGAGTCGGTGATGCCATCCAGCCATCTCATCCTCTGTCGTCCTCTTCTCCTGCCCCCGAGCCCTCCCAGCATCAGGGTCTTTTCCAATGAGTCAACTCTTCGCATGAGGTGGCCAAAGTACTGGAGTTTCAGCTTTAACATCAGTCCTTCCAATGAACACCCAGGGCTGATCTCCTTCAGAATGGACTGGTTAGATTTCCTTGCAGTCCAAGGGACTCTTAAGAGTCTTCTCCACCACAGTTCAAAAGCATTAATTCTTCGGCACTCAGCTTTCTTCACAGTCCAACCCTCACATCCATACATGACCACAGGAAAAACCATAGCCTTGACTAGACGGACCTTAGTCGGCAAAGTAATGTCTCTGCTTTTGAATATGCTATCTAGGTTGGTCATAACTTTTCTTCCAAGGAGTAAGCGTCTTTTAATTTCATGGCTGCAGTCACCATCTGCAGTGATTTTGGAGCCCCCCAAAATAAAGTCTGACACTGTTTCCACTGTTTCCCCATCTGTTTCCCATGAAGTGATGGGACCAGATGCCGTGACCTTTGTTTTCTGAATGTTGAGCTTTAAGCCAACTTTTTCACTCTCCTCTTTCAGTTTCATCAAGAAGCTTTTTATCATATAGTATTTGTCTTTCTCTGAATTCACCACATATAATATTCTTAGGTCCATTCATGTTGCTATAAAAGGCAATATTTCATTCATTTTTATGGGTGAATAAATTTTTTTGTAAAATAGCTTTTTATAAAAATGCTAAACTGTTCAATGGGGAAAGGACAGTCTTCAGCAAATGATATTGGGAAAACTGGATATGCACATGCACGAGAAAAAAGCTGGACCCTTATTAACAATCTACAAAAATTAAATTGGATTAAAGATTTAAACATGAGACTTAAAACTATAAAACTCATGAAAGAAAACAGGGCAAAGTTTGCAGACAGTTGGATGTGGCAGATTTCTTGGATTTGACACCACAGGTACAGGCAACGAAAAAATAGATAAGTTGGACATCATGAAAATTTTTTAATTTGTGCAATAAAAAATCTTAACAATGGGAGAAAATATTTGTAAATCATAAGATTAAGTTCCATATAGAGTAGTCTTAAAACTCAACAACAAAACAATTTAAGAATGATCAAAGGACTTGAATAGATATTTCTCCAAAGAAGACACTCAAAAGGCTAACAAGGATACGAAAAGATACTCAACGTCACTAATTATTAGGGGAATGCAAATAGCCCATGAGAATAGCTACACAAAAAATAACAAAAGTTGACATGAATAGGGAGACAATGAAATCCTTAAGCACAGTAAGTAGAAATGTAAAATAGTATGGCTGCTGTAAAAAATAGTGTGATGTTCCTCAAAAAAAAAAAAGAGTAGTCAAAATCATGGAGACAAAAAGAATCATGGTTGCTAGGGGCTGAGGTAGGGAGAGTTGGGGGGGCTATAAAATAATGAGTGTAGAGTTCAAATTTTACCAGATGGAAAGAGTTATGGAGATGGATGGTGGTAATGCTTGCACAGTACTATGAATGTATGTAATGACTGGAATGTAGACTTAAAATGGTTAAGATGGTAAATTTTATGTGTATTTTATCAAAAACTTTTCAAAGGGAGGGATTAAGGGCCTAGAGATTTCAATAAGGTTGGAGATCCTTTCAATGTTTAGACAAATTCTTTTAAATTTCAGTGTTCAAGATCTCAGAAGTAAGGTAGGTCCAAGGAATGATGAAATTTTGTGGGTAAGTTGCTGAACGGCTAAAGTTGGGTAGAAAATAATGTTATTGAAGTTAAGCTTAAGGAAGAATTGTAGAGAAATGGGAAATAACATTTAAGAATCAAACTATCTCATGCTTCTACTGTAAGCTTAAAATTCTGTTTGATCATTTTAGCTAATATGGTTTTGTTTGCATGATAAGTAAAGAAAAGTTTGTTTTATTGCAGTACTGTCCTCTGCAAAACCTTTTAAAAATGTGGTTTCTACACATGAAATAATGAGTTGCTGAATTTCTGTACATGCTGAGAATATATAAATTTCATAATTTCATGGTATTACTCTATTGATAATACTATGAACTTCAGAGATGGTCTATCACTACTTGCCCAATTATTAGGGGCAAAAAAATTTTTTTTTCAGATCTAATACCATTCTCCTCTGCCTCAACAAACATAGCAACATTATGCCTTAGCTTGCTTTGATAGTTAACAAGTAGTAGTGAAAATCTGTCATAGTATAGGATTTATTCATTGGAAGGACTGATGCTGAAGCTGAAACTCCAAATCTTTGGCCACCTGATGCGAAGAATTGACTCATTGGAAAAGACCCCGATGCTGGGAAAGATTGAAGGTAAGAGGAGAAGGGGACGACAGAGGATGAGATGGTTGGATGGCATCACCGACGCGATAGACATGAGTTTGAGGATGAGTTGGTGATGGACAGGGAAGTTGGTTATAGACAGGGAAGTAGGCATGCTGCAGTCCATGGGATCGCAGAGTCAGACGTGACTGAGCAACTGAACTGAATAGGATTTATAAGAAACAATAGCATCTTAATAGTTTATTTTTAAAGTATTTAGCATGAGTTTGTTTATACTTCTCTCTTTCCTCCACTTGTCCCCATCCTACACTTCCCTCACACACAGAAGCTCACTTGTGCATAGTCCTAAAGGTTTTCTGGTGATGTGTATATCATAATTTACTTGAACAATGCTACTCAAAGTGGTGTCCGTGGATCAACACCATTAGTATCATCTGGGAGCTTGTTAGAACTATAGGTTCTGGAGCCTCACAGCAGATCTTTTGAATCAGAATCTGAAGTTTAACAAGGAGCCCAGATTATCTGTATATATTAATACATTGAACTCAAAGCTTACAGTGCTTCTCAAAGAAGCACTACCAGAATACTACAATTGCCAGCATGCCACGACTCAGACTCCTTTATCTTTCAAAAAGCTATCAACTCACTCATTGGGAGACTTGTTTTCTCCTCCCTATTGCAGTGTACCACTTGCAGTGATACATTATGCAGTGATACACTGCAGTGATTCTTAAAGTGTGGTCTGAGAATTCTGAGAGCCCCAAGAGCCCTTCAGGGAGATGAGGTCCTCTCTTCCATTTACATAACTCCGTGGGGCTAGATTTTCATCATATACTTCAACTGCAAATCAAGTGCAGAAGAAGATAGAATAATGCAACTATCTTCTCTTAAGCATGACATAATAATTTGTGAAAATTTTATTCCTTTTGTTTTGGAAAATACTATTTTTCCCCAAAATGTTACTTATGTTAACATGTGGTTATGAGGTACAGAGTCAGGAAGTTGAGAAACACTGGTCTAATTTGTCAGAGAGAAAACAGGCTTCAATACACATCTCAAAAATCTATAGAAATGTCAATTTTGTAAATTGAGAGTAACCTGTCTCCCTAGGTCATATCCTTTTAGCTATCAATCTCTTTATAATCTCAAAAAATTGGCATAGGTTCTTGGCAAGACTCTATACTTCTTTCTCCCAAATAATATAAGTAATCTGTCTCTTAGATATTTTGTAATTTAGAGCTTCTTTCTGAACAATAATGAAGGGAAGAACTGACCTAAGATCAACAGGGACTCATAAATCCAAGAGCTCCTGATTGTTCTGCCTATTAGCGTTAGCTCTCATCCTGCAGCAGATCTTGGTAGAGACTCCTAAAAGGACTCATGGTTGTTGTCAGTGGCTGCTTTTGAACAAAAACCATTTAGTCAGCAATTCCCAGCCATGGAAATTCCAGGATCTGCTCCTCTTACAAAAAAGTCACAGGATTTGCTTCCTCAAATAGCTGCATAGGTTGGCTGAGTCTCTCGGATGCTGGACAGCTCAGTATTATTCCCTCAAGATTTGTATCTAAAGGACAGTTCAAAGCATTTATCTACTTCTCTAGAGAGGTCTAAACTATCTGTAGTTCTCAAGTCCTGTAAACCTGTATAAAAGGAGTAAGCTTATAATACTGCATGTTATCACACTCCTGCTTTATTTTTCTCCATAGCACTTACCACTGAGTTATCTTACTATTTATATACATACTGTGTTGCCCCTCCTCCCACCATGAGGATCTGCTTAGGGGACTTTGCCTTGTTTAATGTTGTGGTCTTAGGGCCAGGAACAGTGCCTGACTTATTGAGCATGTTTTATGTTCCATAAATATTGACACTTGAGAAAAATAGACAAGGCATTTGGTTGACAGTGAACCTGAGAGACTGTGTCCAAGGTAAGAAGGTAACTGGAAAGAGCTAGGTATTAGCTAGGGCCCAGGAGAGTCCATATGACTAGACCTACCTTGGTTTCTGATAAATAAGGAACTCATGGTTTTGGTCTTATTTGGGCCTCAGGTTGATAGGTAGACTAGATATGGGAGCCAGGAAGGGTAGACACAAAGGACAGATAAAAGTCTTTATTCTGGGAGTAGTTCTACTTTACAGGTAATTTAATAGTGTGTGAAAGCAGACCATAATGATGACAAACCCTCTCTGTAGGGAGTGGGATGAGAGAGATAAGAGAAGTCATTGAGATGAAGAATGAAAACGAGGCCTTAAATTCCATTCTCTCTCTTTGGGCTGGTGTCACTGAAGCTGGCATAAGCTAATCGGTGTAATTTGAAGATAAATACAGCTCCACAATGCCACACACAATGATAAATTCTTTTGAGAACCAAAGATTGGGGGCGGGAGGTGTGTAGTGGTCTTCCTTGCACTTGAAATGTTCAGAATGGAAATTTCCATGGTGAGAACAGGCGCCAAGAGATAACTATATCGTAGGTCATGGCTGTCAGTGTACGAGAAAACTCTGGCAGTGTACAAGAGAGAGAATCTGCTACGGGATAGAAGCTACCCCCAAAATCAACTAAAGTATCTTAGGCTATGCAGTCTTCATCTTTCAGATATCAGGCGGGTGGGTAATTATTCTGCTTCACACCACACAGACACACATAAACACACCCTTCCTGATTCCACAGGCAAAATCTAAACCACTGTACTGAGCTGCACCTTGAGGATATCTGTGAAAATGTACAGACTCTTTCCCCTAGTCCAAGGCAGACATAAGGGATGCCCTGGACTATGCTATGTTTTGTTTAGTTACAAACAGATACTACATCTTATAAATTAAATCTTCCCATTTTACTCTGTATAGATAGATATTTCTCTATCAGTATATATAGTAGGGTTTTAGTAGCATTCTTATGAACAATAACAAGATTTATGGATTAATAATCTCATAAATACTTCTAAATAAGATGGAAACACAACATTCTGTGGCATTGGGAAGGTTTTGAGAGCATTTAGAGGCCACCATTGTTCCTTGTGTTTATTTAGTAATGGACGCTTTTTTCAACAGAAAGGTGTTTTCTTCAAATAGTCTCTCCTTGTATCGAATGAACACCAGTTTTATTCAGAAGTCGTGCCAGTTTCTTAAAGGTGGTTCACCAGGTCCTCACTAATTTTCCTAGGAGTAAGTTAGATAGATACATATGAGGAATAATAAGACAGGCAAAGAAGCAGTCCAGAAGTTTCCCGCCCTTGTAAAAAAAAAGCTTGTAGTGAGCTTACAAGTTCACAGGATCAAAAGTGAAACTACTGGCTGCGTTTTGTACACACCGAATGTTTTCTCCATTGCAGAAAAGCTGCCGTGAAGGAACTGTTGTGGAACTAGATGTACATGAAGTAAGCTGCTTTGCTACGCCAAACTGCTACAGGTATATGTAACAGATTTGCATTCATTCCACCCGTTTTTCCCTCTGACCTCCTTCATTTTTAAAAAAGTTTTTAATTTTTTGGCTGCATGGCATGTGGGATCTTAGTTCCCCAACCAGGAACTGAACCCAAATTCCCTGCATTAGAAGCATGGAGTCTTAACCACTGGACAGCCAGGCAAGTCCTCCTCTGACCTCTTTTATGTTTTTTCAGTTTTGATATATTTTCTCTTTAGAAAATTAGCAAAATGTATCCTCACAACTGGAGAAGGCAATGGCAACCCACTCCACTACTCTTGCCTGGAAAATCTCATGGACGGAGGAGCCTGGAAAGCTGCAGTCGATGGAATCGCTGAGGGTTGGACACAACTGAGCGACTTCACTTTGACTTTTCACTTTCATGCATTGGAGAAGGAAATGGCAACCCATTCCAGTGTTCTCACCTGGAGAATCCCAGGGACGGGGGAGCCTGGTGGGCTGCAGTCTATGGGGTCGCACAGAGTCGGACACGACTGAAGCGACTCAGCAGCAGCAGCAGCATCCTCACAACAGATCAGGGTACCATCTGTATTACTAATGATTCTTCTCTTGTCTAAAAAGACTCCCAAAGACTTTTTAAAAAATATGTTTTAACCCACTATGTAGATAATTATCAACTTGGCAAAGTCCTGGAGGAGGAGGGATGAAGAGGAGAAATTTAAAACCAAACCTACTGCCAACTGAAAATGAATCAAAACTAGAGAAAAGAATTTCAAATTTTTGACATAAGTGAATGGAAAATGTTTTTTTTTAATTCATCTAATTTGGAATGCTGTAACATTTATAACTCACTTATAAATGAGTGACATGTGACAGTATACAGTAAACAGGGTGACATATACACCTTGTACTCCTTTCCCAATTTTGAACCAGTCCATTGTTATATGTCTGTTCTGACTGTGCTTCCTGACCTGCAAACAGGTTTCTCAGGAGGCAGGCAAGGTGGTCTGGTATTCTCTTTAAGAATTTTCTATAGTTTGTTGTGATCCACTCAGTCAATTTAGGATTTGAAATAGCTCAGCTGGAATTCCATCACCTCCTCTAGCTTTGTTCGTAGTGATGTGTCCTAAGGCCCACTTGACTTCACACTCCAGGATGTCTGGGTCTAGGTGACTGATCAAACACACCAGTGTGGTTATCCGGGTCATTAAGATCTTGTTTTAGTTCTTCTGTGTATTCCTGACACCTCTTCTTAATATCTTCTGCTCCTGTTAGGTCCATTACTGTTTATGTCCTTTATTGTGCCCATCTTTGCATGAAATGTTCCCTCGGTATTTCTGATTTTCTTGAAGAGATTTCTAGTCTTTCCCATTTTATTGTTTTTCTCTATTTCTTTGCATTGTTCACTTAGGAAGGCTTTATCATCTCCCTTTGTTATTCTTTGGAACTCTCCATTCAGGTGGGTATATCTTTCTTTTTTTCCTTTGCCTTTCACTTCTTTCTTTTCTCAACTATTTGCAAGGCCTCCTCAGACAACCAGTTTGCCTTTTTGCACTTCTTTTTCTTGGGGATGGTTTTGATCACTGCCTCCTGTACAATGTTACGAACCTCCACCCATAGTTCTTCAGGTACTCTATCAGATCTAATCCCTGAGCTCCTGAGGTTTTAACAATCAATGTTACGCTACACTAACAGTACTACAGTGTTACTAACATATAGGGATGGTGAAGTGAAATGAAGTCGCTCAGTCGTGTCCAACTCTTTGCGACCCCATGGACTGTAGCCTACCAGGCTCCTCTGTCCATGGGATTTTCCAGGCAATAGTCCTGGAGTGGATTGCCATTTCCTTCTCCAGGGGATCTTCCCGACCCAGGGATCGAACCCAGGTCTCCTGCATTGTAGACAGATGCTTAACCAGGGAAGCCACCAGGGAAGTCCTATAGGGATGGTACTTTCATTTTAAGTTGAGACATAAACTGTGTCAATACTTTGGCTTCTTTCAGATCTCTTGAGTAATGATATTAGTTTTAAAAGAGGGGTTTGTTGACTCACATACAGGCATACAGACCGGAAACCTGCTTAATGCCAGATACCGTTACTGAACTGCAGTTCTTTTACTGTCAAATACATGCCCCACGATCTTCCAACAGTTTCTGTTTCACTTGAGTTTGGAGATGTTCGAGAGTACCAGTTATGCTCATGAAAGTGAAAGTGTTAGTTGCTCAGTTGTGTCTGACTCTTTGGGACCCCATGGACTAAAGCTCACCAGGCTCCTCTGTCCATGGAATTCTCCAAGCAAGAATATTAAAGTGGTTTGCCATTCTCTTCTCCAGGGGATCTTCCCAACCCAGGGATTGAACCCATGTCTCTTATGTCTCCTGCATTAGCAGGTGAAGTTTTTATTGTCGAGCAAATATGTTCATATGTAAACTCAATTCATAATTTTGCTACAGACTAGAAATGATCACTTAATAAGCAGAAAAAAAGGCACTGGAAAAAATGTGCTTTTAAGAAACTAATGCAGATTTTCACAGGGGTCCCTATCATACTTTTCAACGGTGCTAGTGTGTATTTATTGAACAACCAATATCCCTGCAGTTAACATTTGAAACATTTAAGTTGTAAAAAGAATCACAGATTTCTACTTCTGTTTGTAGGAGTGTATTTGTGTAAACTGTAGTGCAATAAATATGATCTCTTTTGTTCTTCATGTTAATCAAATGACACCCCACACACACACACACACACTTTTTAAACAGGTACCTTCAAAGTTTGACAGATATTTTCTTGGTATTGCATCGACCTGTGAAGCAGTAGGATAGTAATGTGGAAAGAGCGCTATTTCTATGCCGTATTAGTGTCCTTTGGTTTTCTCTAAAGTGTTAACACGGAGTTGTTCATGTTCTAAAGATTTGAAATTATCTCTACTAAAATTGATGTATTTTTGCCTGTAACTACTTAGTAAAGGAAAATTGATAAAATAGGATACACCGTAATATGGAAGATTTTCTCATAAAAAAGTCCTTGTTACTATTTTAAGTTAGGGAGATATAGTGTAAAGCACTGTATTTCCTTTTGGTAAGTTACTTTGAACATAATTATATGCTAGCATCACGTACAGGGCGCTAAGAGCCGGAGGAATCAGTTTCAGCTATTGCTTAGTAAAATTCGAAAAAATGCCATTCATAGTAAAGGCTTTCTCGCTTATTTTCAGAACTGACATCTTGCTTTCCCATTTCAGACGTGTTGGGGGCTCGAGTTAATTTCCAGCACATTCTGCTTCTTCTAAACCGAAGCTCTGCGTCTCAGGGTTCAGTTGTAGCTGGAAGGTGGGTTCTGGTGAGCGCCTCCCTACGCTTTACTCTCCTTTCTACCTAGGACCGGGAAGTGAGAGCAACGGAAATACCAGGTTTCCGGAGCTGGGCTCAGAGGACTCCTGCTTTCTCTGCCGCCGCTCGCAACCTTCCCAGAGTTCACCTTTCCTTCCTGCACACCATCAACCTCACGCGACCTCAACATCCACCTGCTCCAGCGCCCCACACTCGCGCCCGCCTCCCAGCCGTCTGCCAATCACAGTCTTCAGTCGCTCGCGGGTTACAGAGACACAGCTCTTTTGACTCTCTGGTCCCGCCCCCTCCATAACTGCTTCCCGCCCTTCGAGTTCTCTATCCAATAATCAGCGCCCGAGTATCCCTTGGTTCCCGCCCCAATTTCCCTGCCCTCCTGAAGTCCCACCCCCTTCCTTAAGCCTGACGGAACCACCTGACCCGGAGGCGCTCCGTCTGAAGGAAGGCTAGAAGGGGAGTGTGCGTGTAGGGGAGGGGCGCGAGAAGAAAGGAGGGATGCCGGGAGTGGGCGGAGAGAAGGGTTGTCAGTCCGATCTCGCGAGAGAGGACGGAAGCCTGTGGGAGCCCGTGGCCTTTAAAGTGCGGTTCAGCCCTTTCCTCTAGGGGTAGTTTGTAAACACCGTGGAGCTTGGGTCTTCGCAACGACCGAAAAGAGCATGAACTAGTGAGCTGGAAAGGTGAGTAGTGATGAGGAGAGGGCCGCAGGACTGGAGACTGTAGGGATACGGAGAAAGAAGGCACTAACATGGCGACGTCGCTCACCATAGTCCCCACCCCCCGCTTCCCATCACCTCGGGCTCTCCTACCTCTGTGCCTAGCCCTCGGGGCGGCTGTGGCTGCGCTGCCGCCTCTGCGGCCCGCGCGGCGTCGGCTTCTGGAGCCGGACTGGCCAGGCCGGACCGTTAGGTAACTGGCATTTGTTGTTCCGGCCCCTCCCCGCTCGCGCGCTTTCCTAACGTGGAGGAAAAAGGAATAACGGCTTCTCTTAGACCCCTCCCCCGATGTACCTTCCCCTTCTCTGGTCAGTTCAGAGGTCCCGGGGGCACATGTCGGAGTCGCAGAGGGCGCAGGGAAACCCCCCTTCAGTTCTGGGATGGAACAGGAAGAGGGCCGGCTCTGGTCTCTGCACTCTGTGGTTGGGCACTGTGTATGATGGTGGCGTGGGGAGGAACTGGAGGCGCCGTTGAAAATAGGGTCAGGGGTCTCTGGCTGCGGTGGAAGCTGACGGAACAAATGGAGTGGAGAACCTGGGGGAGCTGGAAGTCTTTGCCTTTTCTGTCCTTTCTGCCCCTTCTCACTCCCGCCACCCCCCACTTTTTCCCGATGGGGCGGGGCTGAGGTGCGGGTGCAGATTGATTCTAGTATTTTCCCCCATTTTTTTTTTTTTTTTAAATTTAAGCCTTCCTGGGTAGACTGCAGAGAATCTGTAGGGGTATAACTTTTTTTTTTTTTTTAATTGATGCCCTGGGGACCAGTACCGAGAGTATGTGTATGTGTGTGTCGGGGCGGGGAGGGAGGTGGTGGTGGTTCTGTGTTCACTGGTTCAACTGGCACTAGAAGGAGGGAGAGAGCGAAAGAGATGGGGACTATTTTTGTCCCCTTATATCGTATAAAATTATCTTTGCCTTTGCTTAATGAAGAGTTTTAAAACTGGCCAGACCAAGAGCAAAACTACTGTGAATATGATGGAGTAAAAGGGATTACTCCTGATGGACTTTAGGCTATTGACTAATACCTATTATTGTGTAAAAGTAACAATTTCTAGGGAATATTAAAATTTGAAGACATAGTAGATACACTTAATGTATAGATTTGAAATCATAACAAAAACTGTTACACTGAGCACATTTTTTGTCATCTGAAGAAATTTATAACCATTGTCAGTTTCTCTAGGCATTATCTTAAAACCTATATCTTTGGTCTTTTGTACCAAAACTATGAAGGTGAGAAGCTTCTTAGAAAGTCATCTCTGTATGGTTAAGTGCCCTGAAAGACAAATATAATAGCAATTATATTTTGTTATTTAATTGATTACACTGACTTCAATAATCTACTAAAAACACTGTTCTCAAAACTGCAGGAACATCATTGTAAAGTATGTTAAAAAAAAATGGAGATGCCTTTCTTCATATCAAACAATTAAGGCCATCGATAATTGAATCTTTTTAATTGTCATTAAGGATGGAGCTTTCAGTTGCTTTTGTGCTTATGTTTTTAAGGTACATAATACCGTCTGCAGATTTGATTGTATTTTCTAGAAGTTCTTTTTAAAACATTTTATTAGAATGTTTATTTCATATTTGGGGCAGTATATTATCTATTAGATAATGTAATCCAGAAATTCCTACATTTACTTTACTTGGAATATTTGTTTCATGTTTTAAAACTAAGATTAACAGTAAAAATGATTGTGTCAGCTCTTTCATAAATTGGAGTATTTGTATTTAGGATTTAGAAGCTATATAAATTTCGTTTTTAAAAACGATATACTCTGCCTCAAATTTCTACTACCTATAATTAGCATTAACTTTCAATTAATCATCTACATTTTTTCTACTTAAATTTTTGAATTTTGGAAAAGTTGGGGTTTAATGACTTGTATGTTCTCTGCTGGTAAATTGTTAGATCATATTAGATCAAGTAAACAGTCGCACTGTACATGCTGTTTCCACTCATTTTTGTTTTCAATCTCTTCCTTCCATTATGAAATAAAGACTATAAGCTGGTACTTATTTCTCTTTAATAGTCTTACTGTAATGTCTTCCAACAAAGTAGTTGAAGTCTCCCTATTTAAAACCAGATTTTCACCAGTCTCTCATTGAAAACCTAGTGAGTAGCAATAATTTATTTTTTAAAATTAATACATAAAATGTTATTCTAGGCTCTAATTAAAATGTACTGTAAATAAAACAAATTAGCAGTTATAGTCAGTAGTTTAACTTCCTATATTTCTGGGTTTATCTTATTCTCACACCTATTCCTTAAGACTAAGAACGTACATAAAATTCCTCATGTTCTCTTAATGTAACTTAACGAGGAGGTAGTAGCAATAGTATTCATCAGTTCGGATCTAGGGGCCAATCCCACAAAACATCTTATTTCTGTTTTTTAAGGTTAAAAAGTTAGTGTAAGGTATAGTTTCAAAGAAATTTAAGGAAGTTTGTGGATCTTTAAGGCCAACAATAATTGGAATTATTTTACATATATATTATAATTGTAAATAGATAATTATTACTTTCACTTAATTCTTTTTAACAAGCTTGAAACTGATACATTCATTTATATTTTTATTTTTAGTGATGTCTTTTGTTTCTCTTGGCATTTTGGTAATTGTAGTAATTAAAAACATTTTTTGCAACAAGAAGGGATGTAAATAAATGCTTTGGGAGCTAGGCCTATTCACCCATGTCTGCAGTCTGTGTCTTAACAAAGATAGTGATTCTCAGTCATTTTTTCTGTCACAATATCCAAGGAATAGAAAGCACTCCCAACAGCTGTTGTTGTTTAGTTGCTATGTTGTGTCCAACTCTGCGACCCCATGGACTGCCAGGCTCCTCTGTCCTTGGGATTTCCCAGGCAGGAATATTGGAGTGGGTTACAATTTCCTTTTCCAGGGGATCTTCCCAATACAGGTATCAAACTTTTCTCTCCTGCTTGGCAGGCTGATTCTGTACCACTGAGCCACCTGAGAGGCCCAGTCCCAACAGTAATAGTAGCTTATTATTGGAGAGATTAGTTGAGAAAGACAGGTGGGAATGATTGTAATTGGCAAAAGCCAGTTGGTAAATCAACAGGTGTACTTTGGTATTATATGGCTACCTTAATAATGACCTTAAGTTTATAAATATGTTACCTAAACATTCTTTAGTTTGCCTCATGGAACCTGAATCTTTTTGACATTCCAGTTTTATAACTTAGTTTTTTTCTTATTCTATTGTTTGGGTTAGTGAGTTTCTTTTTATTTATTGGATACTTGCTAGGATAGTGTTACCAGAAATCACTGAAATGATAAAATTGTGATACTGTGATTTCTGTGCAATCCAGTTATCATTTTCTTCTACTTCACCAATCCCACTATAAACATTTCAGTGAGACCTTTTATTTCTTCCTCTCCTCAGTGGAAGAGATGATTCAATTTAAAGACCATACTTCTGATATTTGTGCTTTTGATTTCTTTACTAATTATTTACTATAAGGACAACATCATTTCTCAGTCACAGTGTTGAGAGTCACTGGTATCTTTTATCTTTTGTAAGATAGATTTTAATGATTGTGAAATATGGATGTTGGAATGAGGGTTACTTCTGAGGTAATATCTCTTTCATTTACTTGAATTTTGACATACTTTGTATGGTGTAGGAGGAGGTAAGCTTACTAGTATTGTTATGGGAATTGTACATAATCTATATCTTATTTGTGCCCTCTTCATAATGAAAAATTATTATTGATGTATTCTTGAGTGGTGATTATGAATTATTTTAATTCTTGCTTAGCTGTGAATTTTCTATTTAAACAGAGATAAGTTTTTAGTGAGGAAAAGCAGTGATCAAGAAGCACATTTTGTTCATCTTCCTTGAGCAAAAACAATGCTGGAGATGTTATTTCACATAACTGATATGATTACCAAGTCTAAAATAATGTTATTGGTAAAAACTTGGATTAGCACTGTTCATATTCATAACCACTAATCTGTAAGTTCTTTGTGTTTATATATTTCTAATCTTGTTCTATTGTAATTTTAAACTTTAAGAACTTGCTTACCTTGTATCACCTAGGAAGTAGAGGTCTGGGAATAATCAACTCACTTGAGAAGTGAAGTTTGACTTAAAAATTGGACTACTGTTCTTTTCATTAAAGAATATTTTGAGACATTGGGCTGATTTAACTATTCACATACAGCTATCCCTCAATATCTGTGGAAGTTTGGTTCCAGGATCCCCTGTGGATACCAAAATTTATTGATACTCAATTCCCATATATAAAATGGCATTGTATTTGCATATAACCTAAGTATATCCTCCCATGTTCTTTAAGTCATCTCTACATTACTTATGATACCTAATACAGTGTAAATTCTGTGTAAATGGTTGCCAGCAGGAGACAAACACAAGATTTGCTTTTTAGAACTTTCTGAAATTTCTTCCCCCCAATTTTTTTTTTTTTTTTTTTGGCCACACTGCTTGGGATATTGGAACTTCCCTGACCAGAGATTGAACCTGTGCCCCCTGCATTAGAAGCACAGAGCCTTAACCATTGGACCACGAAGGAAGTCTTGTTCCCCCAAATATTTTTGATTCAAGGTTGTTTGAATCCACAGGGCCATCTGCACTCAATGTCCTTTCATGAATACAGTATTGAGAAAAGTCTGTGATGCTCTTCATGTATCTCATCAGCTTTGAGGAATTCCATCAAGACTTTGGTATACTCTTGGGAGTGGTGATATGTATGAAGAACATCTGTCATGTGTGCTGTGCGTATGTATGTGGAATTTTCCAGGCAAGAATACTGGAGTGGGTTGCCATTTCCTACTCCAAGGAATCTTTCTGACTCAGGAATCGAACCTGTGTCTATTGCGTCTCCTGCTTTGGCAGACAGATTCTTTACCACTGTGCCACCTGGCAAGTCCCATGTCTGCTGGGAGTGGGCAACAATTAAAAACTACTGCTTTCATCCTTAAAGCTGAGCTTATATTTTTCTCACTTCCTTACACTGATGAACTAAACATGTACCGGATAACTTGAGGGGATAACATCAAATTCATGGGTTAAAGATTAATTTAAAAAAACTTCTGTCTAAAAATTTAACTAGTTCTCACCTTGAGACTTAAAAATAAAGGAGGTAGTAAGATTAGGATTATTAGGAAAATGTACATTTAAAGTCAAAGTAAAACAGTAAAATTTATAATAAACTGAACAGATACTGTATGAGTGCTATGCACTGTACTTAAATGTTTTACATAGACAGTAATTTCACTTTTTTTGGACAATCCTGAAACTAGTATATTTTTCTTACTGGAGAGGATAGTAGTGCAATCATACCATTTAAATTTTTCCTAGCTTAGAAACTCAAAGAATCTTAAACCTTGAAAGGGGAATGAAGTCCTTCTAGCATACAGCTTCAAGTTTTCAGCTTCTTAGGTTTAAGTTTATTATGACTATACTGCTGTTCCCAGTATGAGCTCTAGGATCATTTCTTGGCTTTTTTTTTTTTGGTGCTTACCAAGATATGAGAGGGAAATTAGAGCACAGAGAAAACTCTAATAAATCTGTGCAGTTCCTTGATCTGCAAGCCTGTCCTCCTGAGTCCCTACGATTTTTGCTTTATTAATTTTCTATTCCTCATCAAAAATAACCACATACTTTGCATTATAGAACAACCGAAATTTATCTCACAACTTTTGTCAGAAGTCCAGTTGGGCCCTCTTTTTAGGGCCTTACAAAGTCTAAATCGGTATGTTCACAGAGCTGCATTTTTGGGGGGAGGTGGGGAGTCTCTTGAGGAAGAATCCACTTTCCAGTTCATTTGGATTG
Organism: Oryx dammah; assembly: GCF_014754425.2. Taxonomy (NCBI): domain Eukaryota; kingdom Metazoa; phylum Chordata; class Mammalia; order Artiodactyla; family Bovidae; genus Oryx; species Oryx dammah. The sequence continues at coordinate 114,161,102 of NW_024070211.1, read as the reverse complement.
TTGACTGCATACAGTTACAGGACTGCCGATCCTCTTTCCTCGTTGACTGTCAGTTGGAGCTGGTCTTCACTCGTAGAAGCTAAAATGTTTTCAGTATTGCTGCCTCCAGTAATGGCAAGTAAAGCCTATCTCTTGCTTATCTCTGACTTCTGCTGCTGTCAGAATCTGACAGAGAAAGTTCTCTGCTCTCACTGGGTCATATGGTCAGATTGGCCCATTTGGATAACCCAGGATAACCTTCCTGTTTTAGAATCTGTGACCATTTTTATATCTGCAAAGTCCATTTTCCTCTGTAACATAACCTATTCATAGATTCCAGGGGGATTGGGGTTTGGTACATATACTCCTGAAAATAAATTTGATGAACTATGTATGTACTCTTGCACATTTCTAAGTTGATTCCTAAAATTTTTCTTTGTAAGTTTAGTTTTAGTTGGCTTAAAACTCATCATTCAGAAAATGAAGATCTTAGCATCCAATCCCATCACTTCATGGCAAATAGATGGGGAAAAAGTGGAAACGGTGTCAGATTCATTTACTTGAGCTCCAAAATCACTGGACAGTGACTGCAGCCATGAAATTGAAAGATGCTTGCTCCTTGGAGGAAAAGTTTTGATAAACTTGGATGGTGTATTAAAAAGCAGAGACATCACTTTGCTGACAAAGGTCTGTATATCAAAGCTATGGTTTTTCCAGTAGTCATGTATGAATGTGAGAATTGGACCATAAAGAAGGCTGACTGCCAAAGAATTTATACTTCAAACTGTGGTGTTGGAGAAGACTCTTGAGAGTCCCTTGGACAGCAAGGAGATCAAACCAGTCAATCTTAAATCAGTCCTGAATATTCTTTGGAAGGACTGATGATGAAGCTTCAGTACTTTGGCCACCTAATGTGAAGAGACAGCCCATTGGAAAAGACCCTGATGCTGGAAAAGATTGAGGGCAAGAGGAGAAGGGAGCAACAGAGGATGAGATGTTTCGATGGCATCACTGACTCAATGGACATGAGTTTGAGCAAACTCCGGGAGATAGTGAAGGACAAGGAAGCCTGGCATGCTGCAGTCCATGGGGTTACAAAGAATCGGACACAACTTAGTGACTAAACAACGAGTTGAAAAAAAGAATGATTTCTGACTTTTCAAGATATTGACACCATTCTAAGTACAGTTGATTTTTGAAGAACACAGGTTTGAACTGCATGGGTTGACGTATGTGGATTTTTTTTCAGTAGTATATACATTACTGCGTCACCTGCCAGTAGTTCAATCTGTGGGAGCATAAAAAGTGGAGAATCCACAGATACAGAGGACATCTCTTAAGTTACATTCGGGTTTTGGACTGTATGGAAGATTGGTGCCTGGAGTCGTTCGAGCGTCAACTGTGATCCTTAGTGATTCGATCTGTCATTGGTTTAAAAAAACAAATGACTTAATTCACCTTTAACAACTGAGCATTTTTATTCCTTTTTCTTACTGAACGTATAATTAATTTTATTTGAATCCAGGGTATTTTAATGCTTTAAACTATTTTGATCACATCACCTTATCCTACTTCTTTGCAACAAATATAAATTGAACTTTACAAAGTTTCCTATTGATTTCCTCTTTGCTTTGTTCTCATGAAGCTCACTCTCAGGACAATGCATTTTTCCACAGTATTTTGAGACTAGAAGAGGCAATCATTAAATGAAAGGGGTTTTGTTCCTGTCATCACATTGTTCAATACATCTGAATTCAAAACATTCCTCAACACTAGGCACGACACCATTCTTGAAAAGCCATGCTTTGCTTTAACAGCACTATTTATAAAGGTGCCTTGATTAATGGAGGCTTTAAGACACTCTTATTTTAAATCAGCCGCTTGTTTTGTTCCATGGAGATTTTTATAATCCAGAGCAATGCATTGTAATAATATTTGGTATGGCTTTCTTTTCAAATATGGAATTATGAACACTTAGGGAAAGCAGGCAGATTATTATTAGGAAAGCAAACATAGGGAAGTTGAAGATACAGGAATTGATTTTCTTAAAACATGTCTTACTTATGAGTCCGTTGAAAAGTCTTAGTGTATCTGCAGTAATACAGATACCTGTCTGAACGTTGCTGCTTTGAAAGTCTATTCCCCCACCCACCTAGCTCTTCTGCTTCCACAAGGCCGGAAGCTAGCTTCTCTCCCAGAATCACCCTTAAGTAGAGTTAATTCCTTTCTCACACTAATGTCTACCTTTTTGGGCCCTGTTCCTTGGCACAGTTTCTCTTTCCTGAATACTTGCCATTTGTAGTGTTTGTGCCCTTTAGCAGACAGAGATCCTACCCCTTACCTACAAGTTGATTTTATCCAAGTATAAGACACACATAGCTGGGGTAGGATAGTGTAAAGGAGAGAGTCCTTACCTTTGTGCCCTTCAAGTTGTAAACAAACCTTTATTTTTCATGTTTTTCAAAGTCTAGATAATCAGCTTAACCTTGTATGCATTAAACATGAGCTCTGTTTGGCAGGTTCAGCTGGCTGGCTTAATGTTGTTGCTTTTGCTTCAAGTAAAGATCAGAAGGCTATCTTCCTGCTTTCTAGATATAAGTTCCTGGTCTTTTGTAAGCAGCTGCTGAACTAAATGGAGATATTCAATAGGAAAATCTGAAGCCATACTTAAGCATTTCCATGAAAGAAATAATTTGCAGAAATTTATCTCTCTCTGGAGGATATGAACCTTTGAGCTATCCCACAGAGCCATTTGTGCTTTGAATTGCTGCTCCTTTCATAGTCCCCATTTTGCATTTGTCTAGCAGAATACCCTCTTCTGGACCCTTTTCCTTTAAGAAACAGTCTGTATATAAAACAGAATTTTGTTGTCAGCTTTGAAATAAGAGTCATTATCACTTTTGGTATTTGCATCAGAAGGTTTAAACATATTAAGGCCTTTTCAGCCAACTTTATTCAAGGTAAAGTACAAGTTCTCCTTTCAACAGTTTGTGCAATAAGGAAATGGAGCTCCAAATTCACACTTGGCTGTCACGTATGGGAGCTCAGCACTCAAGTGTAGGGAGAAGTTGACTTTCCCTTCAAGTTTGTTCCTGGGATCACTGCCTTTTCCTAATGCAGTTAGTAACTGAGCTTTTTGGCAAGTTCTTACCCAATCCCACCTTCAGTTCAGTTCAGTCACTCGGTCGTGTCCGACTCTTTGTGACCCCACGAATTGCAGCACGCCAGGCCTCCCTGTCCATCACCAGCTCCTGGAGTTCACTCAAACTCAAGTCCGTTGAGTCGGTGATGCCATCCAGCCATTTCATCCTCTGTCGTCCCCTCTTCCTCCTGCCCTCAATCCCTCCCAGTATCAGAGTCTTTTCCAGTGAGTCAACTCTTCGCATGAGGTGGCCAAAGTACTGGAGTTTCAGCTTTAGCATCATTCCCTCCAAAGAAATCCCAGGGTTGATCTCCTTCAGAATGGACTGGTTGGATCTCCTTGCAGTCCAAGGGACTCTCAAGAGTCTTCTCCAACACCACAGTTCAAAAGCATCAATTCTTTGGCGCTCAGCTTTCTTTGCAGTCCAACTCTCACATCCATACATGACCACTGGAAAAACCATAGCCTTGACTAGGGCACTCCATGACTTACCTAACGGTCCTGTGTAATCATTTTTATGGAAAGTTTATGGAAAACCTAGTGAGATGATCCTTCCAAACCTTAACTATTTAGGTTGTTTCTTTACTCTGGTCTTCAGATACAGATTGGTCTTGCATATTTAGAGAAGTCCTTATTAACATTGGTCTTGCTCCTTGGCTGCTGGCAGAACTATCTACTTTTTAAAGCTCCCATCAGTGGACTGATAAGGCATCTCTACAAGGTATCAACCATCTTCCATTTTAGAATGACCAGAGTATGATGACAGAAAAAACTAATTATCCACCAATATTCATTCTCGTCTTTTTTCCTTATTGTAGATGCTCCATTTCCCCCCACCCCCACCTTGAGCATATGATGAAATAAAGAATGTATTTCCCAGTTTCCCTGCTAGCTCTAGCCATATGACTTAAATTCTGACCAGAATAGAGGTTTCCTGTAAAATTTCTGAAAAGTGTCCTTGAAAGGAGGCTATCATTCATCTCCGCATTTCCTTCTTGTCATCTGCTGTGACGGTTAGACCTTGAGCAGTTATTTTAAGCCATGATGGAGATGCCACATGTTGAGAATGGCAAAACTGCAAAATAGAAGGAACCTGGGTTCCTAATGGTCATGAGGACTGCCTGTTTTCATGTGAGAGAAATAAACTTTTGATTCACGTAAGCCATTGTTATTTTGAGTTTTCTCACAGCTAAACCTAATCCTAGCTGATAGAGGTGTAAAAAAGTCAAGTTGTTTCCAAGTAAGAACCACATAAACTGTTGTGTAAAGCACACTGACACAGGAGGAACTATTAATGTTCACTCTAAGAATTTTGCTGCTCAGATTCAGCACTGCCATTTTACAGTAATCAGCTTCTGTTACATTAAAAAGTTTTTTCTCTTTTCACCAAGACTCTATTGCCATGCTTCCATCCTTGAAACTACTACACCTCTAATAGGTGGCAGTGTGCCAGGAGTTGTGGGAGGCCACAGGATAGGTATCTTCCTGGAAGGTTTTTGAGGGAACCTTAATTTTAATATTAAATAATGGAATGGAAGGCAAAATTCACATGCACTTTAAAATGTAAAATAACCATTTATAAATTTTTGTAGTGAAGTTATTTAGCTCTTGCAGAGTAATGACTTTTCTCTTTTCTGCCTCTCCTTTGCCCTAAGGATATTTAGATGGAAGCTTGAGAAGCACCGCTTACTTAATAAGAGCTGACAGATAACTGGCAGCAGAGTAGATAAAGCTCATGGCCTACCAGCTAGAAAGGTAAGAGATTTTAAGTTTTTACTGCAAAGGTGGCCTTTTATTTTGTGCTTGTCTCTCAAATATTATTAAATTAAAGAGATATTTCCAGACAGCAGTCCTGAGAATGTTAGTGTCCTACCATATTGACTATTGTTTAATAAAAAAAAAATTCTGAGGTTTGGCAGATTTGGAGATGTCCTTTTGGAGCTACAATGCATATCACCATATAAAAGCACACCAAAGACTTTACATAAAAGTACATAATTTTAATTCAAAGGGTCCTAACTTTTCTGACTAGGGAGTCCTCTATAGCAGAGTCCCAGTATGAAAGTCCCAACTCTTGTAGGACTTTATAAGGATAGTAACACGAGTTAATCCTTGAGATATTTTCTATATTTTAAAAACATTTTGGACAGAAAGTCCTACTCTCTTGGATGTGCTCAATAACTGGATTACTAAGAGACATTCGAAGTTACAAGGTAGGGGGATAGTGGAGGGAGGAAGATCAGTGGTAAGTGGCATTAACCAAGAAACAGATGAGTGGGAAGTAATAGCACTCTAGGATGAGAGAGTGAGCTGATTAAAGTTTGCATTACTACAGTTAAAAAATCTAGGTATCATAAGAATGCGGTGGGTGTCAGAGGCCAGTCCATGCAAGGGTCTGCAGACACCGTTAAGGATTAGAGACCTAATCATAAGAGCGTAACATATCCTTTCCTCTCGTTTTGACTGGCATTGCTTGAGTATAAATCATTCTTTTTCCTGAATCTAGAAAGTTTATAACTGATTTTCTTATGCATGGTGTTATTCTCACTAATCATCCTCCACACTTCTATTAGTGATGTTGCAAAAATGCCCCTTTGATGATCTAAATCACCTATTTAAAATCTTTACGTTTTTTATTATTCTTTAAATTTTTTAAATTTATTTTTTAATTGCTTTACAGAATTTCATTTTCTGTCAAACCTCAACGTGAATCTTCCCATTTTAATAGCAAGATTAAGCAAACTTCTTTGAAGAGCCAAATAGTAAGATTTTAGGCTTCATGGGGGTCACATATAGTCTCTATTGCTTCTTTTTCTCCTCCGCCCCTCCCACCCCACACACACTCCTCAATATTTAGAAAGTTTGGCACAGGGCCATAGTTTATAACCTCAGGGTAAAGGTCAGATAAGGGAATGAGGTTGGACTCCAGACTCCTTGCTTGGGTACTAAAGGCCCTTTGAAATTTGCTTCCTGCTCTGGTCCCAGCTCTCTTCTTCAATCATATATCCCATAGTTTAGCCATTAGAAGTTCTTGGAGATCCTTCTGTGTATTCTGCTATTTGCTCTGCCCAAAACATCATCTCTTTTTTCCTTGAGAAGACTTAAGTCCAGGCATTACTTCCTTTAGTACCCTTCGCAGATTCTTTGTCTCTCCAGGGTTGGCTAGGTACTTGTCTTAATGACGGGGTAGAAGATCAGATAAATTTAACTTTAGAGAAAAGAAGAGCTCATACTCAGTATACAAAAGATTCTCAGTTCACCCAGTCACAGAAAGCATCAGGCTTCATAGAAACTTCTTTCGCTCATCTTGGCTACATGGTTTTTTGTCCCTGTTTTTTGTGCCTACTCCATTCTGGCTTTCATTAATTTCTTATCAGTATGAACATGACAGAAGGTTTCTATGAATCCTGAGTATGATTTTAAATGTCTAATGTATAGCTCTGGTTGACTTTTCTTTTTAAACACATTTCTTGAAGAGGTAATCTGATTGGCCTAACTTATTCAGATATCTTTCCTGGTTTACCTGAATGAAACAGGTATGTCGGGTAATGGAAATATAGGATTGCCCTTTGCTGGCCGTCTGGCTCTAGGAGGGGATTATGGGTGGGGAAGAAAGGTAACCAGCTCTAGTATACTCCCTGTTCCCCTATGTTCCCATAGCACCTGTGTATATCTTTATTATTGTATGTATATCACTAAATTAGTATTACTATTTTCACTTGTTTGCCTTCCTTATTAAACTAATTTTGAAGTCAGGAAACATATCTTATTCTTAATGCAGTATCAGGTACAAATAGTCAAATATTTTCAAATAAATTTCATAAAATATATTTGTATTAGAAATGTTTGAGAATTCTGCACATCATAGGTAACATTAAATATTATCTGCATTTTAGAAATCTGCTTTGAAGCTTGAATACATGTTTTAAATGTAGATGTTACAACATTTGTAGTTCTGTAACTAGAAGATCGGTAAAATTCATATTTTAGAATGTAGTGATTTCTGAAATTAACCACCAGAAACTGATTCATTTCCCCCACTTCTGTTTTCAAAGATTCATTTGCTTATACTAGTTTCTATGAAGTGATTTCCTTTTTACTTGTTTTTGATAGATGTAAGAAAAGCAAATATTTTTATCAGTTGTATCATTTGAATGATATAATTCAAAATGGCATGGGAATATTGATATTACAGCGTAAAGGATTGTCTATCTTAATATGTTTAATATTGTCTATCTTAAAATGTTTAACCCACATTGCATGTTTTAAACAAGGGAGTTGCCTATAGGACAGGTAATCACCTAAATTTTAGTCACCTCTCAAGTCTTTATTCAGATACAGAAATTATTATTCTGTTTGCTCTTAACTTTTAATACAGAACATAGTTTTTCTGTTCTTTGACACAATATGAAAGTTATAATCCAGAAACAATCAGAGAATTGTTAAAAGAATCTGTATATTTTAGTATATTCAGTATATATTTTATATATACTGTATATGTACATATAAATATGTATGCATATTTTTATATATTTATATATAAATATATATTTTAGTATATACATGATGCTAATTATATAATGGTTATATGTGAATTATGATAGTGCATGTTATTTCTCTACACTTTAAGCTCCTTCTATAAGTTTTTCCATTTTTATTTTTAAATTTTTTTAGTTTGGAACCTTTTAAGATAAGTTGCTAGCATGATGTCCCATTCCCACAAATACTTTATTTTCTACAATAGGACATTCTCCTCTTAAATCATAATACAACTGTGAAAATCAAGAAGTTAACTTCAAAATATTGCTACCATCTAATCTGTATATTATATTTAAGTATTGCCAGTTATTCCAATAATATCTTTTCTTTATAGCAAACAGATTTGGTCTAGAATCTCATGTTGCAGTTAGCTGTCATGACTCATTGGTCTTCTTCGATCTGAAACAGTTCTTGATCTTTCTTTGACTTGGACACTTTGAAAATTATGGGCCAGTTGTTTTGAGGGGATTTACCTCAGTTTGGGGTTGTGTAGTATTTCTTCATGATTAGATTCAGATTATGTGTCTTTGGCATGACTATCATGAAAGTGATGCTGTGACCTCCTCATTGCAACCCTTTGGTTGCAGTGATATGGATACTGATTTTTCTTATTTTTAGTATTGTTAACTTGTATCATTTGAGTAAAGTGATGTTTGCCAGGCATTTGTACTATATATTACTCTTTTGCCTTTAGTAATTAAAATGTATTTTATGGGGAGATAGTTTGAGAGGATGTAAGTATCCTGTCTAATCAAACTTTCAGTTTATTCTTCTATATTGGTATGTATCTTTTATATCAGATTAATGAAATCCTATTTTATTTATAATATCTATTACTGTCATTTATTTTGATTCTGAAATTGTCTGAGATCTAGCCACTTTCTGGCTAAATCCATAGTAAGTGCATCTTTCTTGCACAAGATTTCAAGGCCCATCATGTATTTTTCCTGCTTCAGCCCTGGAATCAACCAATTCTTCAAGGATCCCAGGTTCCTTTTGGTTGAAAATGGCATTTCGACATCAAGGTCTGGGTGCCAAGTGGGCTTCTTGCTTATGTGATATCAGTGTTCCTAGGCCCTCTCAGTGACACAGCTAGGGAAGTATGTGAATATATGTGCATATTTATACACATATTATCATCTGTGTTTCTGTATGTTTACATTGAAAATCATGAGTTCATACCAGTATCTCTAAATCTTATCATCAGGATTTATTCTGTGTAATTATTTTCATCCTCTGTATAGTGTTGCCTATTTTCATCCGCTGTATCCTTGAGAAATTCACTTATCCATTCATTACCTGCGTTACATGTAATGAATTGCCTGTTGCCACCGGACCTTTTCCTCTCAGCAGGTAGGTATCCTCTTGCTTGGCCCTGATATCCTGTCCTGGGCTGATGCCATCCCTGTTCTTTACCTCACATGGATGCCTCCTCACCCTTCTAGGGCACTGACATCCCACATCAGACTGCTTCCCCCTGCTTGCATAGACAGATCTTTCCTCACCTAACAGTCTCCTGTCCAGCTCAACCCCCCTCCTCCCATGAGCACCTTTCTCTTCTTGTCCAGGTACTTAGACAGGCTGAACTTAGGCTGCTCCCTCAATGGCCTGACTAATCTGTCTCCCGTGAAGATACCCTTATATATGTTTTTCCTTGGAAGGTTGTGTTTTATATTCATTTTAAGTTACAAGAAATGGTTTGCTGGTTAATTTCAACCACTTCCTTCCTTTCATCTTCCCTTAAAGTATTTTTCGTTACTGTTTTTTAACTGGCGTCTTATATTATGTGTGGTTTTATTTGATAATGGGTCTGTTGAGTAACTCTACAAGTCCCCAGAGAGTCTTTCTGTACTATTTTTTTTTAAGTGGCTTACATAAAATAGGTGTATAGTTGGTAAGCAAAGAATTGCAACGCAAGACAGTTCATATGCACAGTATAGCAGAGCTTGCCAGCTGGCAGGCACAGTATAGCAGGAGAAACTTCTTGTTCCATTTTTTACCTTGAGTAAGTCATTTCACTGTTTGGGGCATCATTTGTAGTTTGCATAGTTAGGACTAGATCAGGAATACAATGAGGTAAATAATTAGAAAATCCATGTTATAAGAAAGAGCCTCTGACCTGTATTCAAGAGAGAATTTTGGATTAACATTTTATTTTTTTGAATGGGCAAAAGGCACAGATAAAGTTGATGTTTAAGGATACAGATTTGAAAGGAGTAAGCTATGGTGATCTAATGTATAGTATAATAACAACAATATTGTGCTATAATTAGGTAATGTAAAATAAATATACAATGTCAGTTGTATTGCAACATACAAATGTATCAAGGTAGCATATTTTACACCTTGAATTTACACAATGTTGTATGTCAGGTATCTCTCATTTTTTAAAAAAGATTGGGCAAAGGAAGCATTTTCGAGATTACAAAGAACCATTATATATATGAAAAGGTTCAACCTCATTGGTGTGTCAATATATGCAACTTAAAAATTTTTTTCCCACTAATTTAACAAGAATGTTAAATATTCACTGTTGGTGTGGGCATTGAGAAATTAGGTCTTTCTTTACACTAAAGGTAAAGTAGAAGTCAGTGTTACGTATCTGAAGAGTTTAGCAATATAAATTAAGTCTTAAAAATGTGCCTTCACTTTGATACAGTAGTTTCTGTTCTAGAAGTTCATCTGATGAAAATAATTACAGATATTACACAAAGATTTGTCCTCAAAAATAGTCACTGATGATAAAAATCAGTAAGAGAATAGTTATAATGGAGCTCAGATGGTGAAGAAGTCACCTGCACTGTAGGAGACCTGGTTTCAATCCCTGGGTCGGGACTATCCCCCAGAGAAGGGAATGGCAACCCATACCAGTATTCTTGCCTGGAGAAACCCACAGACAGAGGAGCCTGATGGGTGACAGTCCATAGGGTCACAGAGAGTCAACACGACTGAGCCACTAAGACACACACATAATGGAGTAATAGAGAATTAGTTATAAATATGTTGTATCTGTATGACACTGTAGATCTATATGGAATACTGTATAGCCATTAAAATGACATTTAATATTTAATGATTCTATCAGGGGTCCCTAACCCCCAACTGCAGACCAGTACCTGTTCTCAGCCTGTTAGGAATTGGACTGCACAGCGGGAGATGAGCGTCGGGGCAAGTGAGTGAAGCTTTGCACCATTCACCGATCCCCATTGCTCTCCTCATGGGTTCAGATTACCACCTGAACCATCCACCCCCACCCCAATCCTCCACCTCCGTCCGTGGAACAATTGTCTTCCACGAAACTGGTCCCTGGTGCCAATAAAAGCTGGGGACTGCTGATACTATTTCATAATGTGGCAGAATTGCAGTTCAGTTCAGTTGCTCAGTTGTGTCCGACTCTTTGTAACCCCATGAACTGCAGCACACCAGGATTCCTTGTCCATCACCAACTCACTGAGCTTGCTCAAACTCATGTCCATCGAGTCAGTAATGCCATCCAGCCAATTCATCCTCTGTTGTCCCCTCCTCCTCCTGCCTTCAGTCTTTCTAGCATCAGGGTCTTTTCCAGTGAGTCAGTTCTTTGCAGCAGGTGGCCAAATTATTGGAGCTTCAGCATCAGTCCTTCTGATGAATATTCAGGACTGATTTCCTTTAGGATTGAAAGTTTGATCTTGCAGTTCAAGGAACTCTCAGGAGTCTTCTCCCACACCACAGTTCAAAGCATCAATTCTTTGCATTCAGCTTTCTTTATAGTCCAAGTCTGACATCCATATATGACTACTAGAAAAACCATACCTGTGACTAGACAGACCTTTGTTGGCAAAGTAATGTCTCTTCTTTTTAACATGCTGTCTAGGTTTGTCATAGCTTTTCTTTCAAGAAGCAAGCATATTTTAATTTCATGGCTGCAGTCACCGTCTACAGTGATTTGGAAGCCCAAGAAAATAAAGTGTTTCCCCATCTATTTACCATAAAATGATGGGACTGGATGCCATGATCTTAGATTTTTGAATGTTGAGTTTTAAGCTAGGTTTTTCACTGCAGATGGTGACTGCAGCCATGAAATTAAAAGACGCTTGCTCCTTGGAAGAAACGCTATGGCAAACCTTGACAGCTCAGCCTTTCACATGGCGTACTCTCCATATAAATTAAATAAGTGGGGTGACAATATAAAGCCTTGACATACTTCTTTCCAATTTGGAACCAGTCCGTTGTTCCATGTCCCATTCTAACTGTTGCTTCTTGACCTGCATACAGATTTCTTAGGAGGTAGGTAAGGTGATATGGTATTCCCATCTCCTTAAGAATTTTCCACTGTTTGTTGTCATCCACACAATCAAAGGATTTAGCGTATACAATGAGGCGGAAATAGATGCTTTTTTGCAGTTCTCTTGCTTTTTCTATGATCCAGCGGATGTTGGCAGTTTGATCTCTGGTTCCTCTTACCTTTTCTAAATCCAGCTTAAACATCTGGAAGTTCTCAGTTGCACACTGTTGAAGCCTAGTTGGAGAATTTTGAGCATTATTCTGCTAGTGTGTGAGATGAGTGCAATTGTACTGTAGTTTTGAGTATTCTTTGGCATTGCCTTTCTTTGGGTTTGGAATGAAAACTGAACTTTTCCAGCCCTTTGGCCACTGCTGAGTTTTCCAAATTTGCTGACATATTGCTGACATTTTAACAGCGTCCTCTTTCAGGATTTGAAATAGCTCAGTTGGAATTCCATCACCTCCAGTAGCTTTGTTCGTAGTAATGCTTCCTAAGATCCACTTTACTTCGCATTCCAGGATGTCTGGCTCTAGGTGAGTGATCACAGCATCGTGGTTATCTGGGTCATGAAGATCTTTTTTGTATAGTTCTTCTGTGTATTCTTGCCACCTCTTCTTAATATCTTCTGCTTCTGTTATGTCCATACCATTTATTTAGATAATTGTATTTTAAAGGAAATTGTAACACTTTTTTTTAAATGAAAAAAATATGGGATCAAGACCATCCCCATGGAAAAGAAATGCAAAAAGCAAAATGGCTGTCTGGGGAGGCCTTACAAATAGCTGTGAAAAGAAGAGAAGCGAAAAGCAAAGGAGAAAAGGAAAGATATAAGCATCTGAATGCAGAGTTCCAAAGAATAGCAAGAAGAAATAAGAAAGCCTTCTTCAGTGATCAATGCAAAGAAATAGAGGAAAACAACAGAATGGGAAAGACTAGAGATCTCTTCAAGAAAATTAGAGATACCAAGGGAACATTTCATGCAAAGATGGACTCAATAAAGGACAGAAATGGTCTGGACCTAACAGAAGCAGAAGATATTAAGAAGAGGTGGCAAGAATACACAGAAGAACTGTACAAAAAAGATATTCATGACCTGGATAATCACGATGGTGTGATCACTCATCTAGAGCCAGACATCCTGGAATGTGAAGTCAGCTGGGCCTTAGAAAGCATCACTATGAACAAAGCTAGTGGAGGTGATGGAATTCCTGTAGAGCTATTTCAAATCCTGAAAGATGATGCTGTGAAAGTGCTGCACTCAATATGCCAGCAAATTTGGAAAACTCAGAGGTGGCCACAGGACTGGAAAAGGTCCGTTTTCATTGCAATCCCAAATAAAGGCAATGCTAAAGAATGCTCAAACTACTGCACAATTGCACTCATCGCACATGCTAGTAAAGTAATGCTCAAAATTCTCCAAGCCAAGCTTCAGCAGTATGTGAACCGTGGACTTCCTGATGTTCAAGCTGGTTTTAGAAAAGGCAGAGGAACCAGAGATCAAATTGCCAACATCTGCTGGATCATCGAAAAAGCAAGAGAGTTCTAGAAAAACATCTATTTCTGTTTTATTGACTGTGTCAAAGCCTTTGACTGTGTGGATCACAATAAACTGTGGACAATTCTGAAAGAGATGGGAATCCCAGACCACCTGACCTGCCTCTTGAGAAACCTGTATGCAGGTCAGGAAGCAACAATTAGAACTGGACATGGAACAACGGACTGGTTCCAAAAGGAAAAGGAGTACCTTGAGGCTGTATATTGTCATCCTGCTTATTTAACTTCTATGCAGAGTACATCATGAGAAACGCAGGGCTGGATGAAGCACAAGCTGGAATCAAGATTGCTGGGAGAAATACCAATAACCTCAGATATGCAGATGGCATGACCCTTATGACAGAAAATGAAGACCTAAAGGGCCTCTTGATGAAAATGAAAGAGGAGAGTATAAAGGTTGGCTTAAAATTCAACATTCAGAAAACAAAGATCATGGCATCCCATCCCATCACTTCATAGCAGTTAGATGGGGAAACAGTGTCAGACTTTATTTTGGGGGGCTCCCAAATCACTGCAGATGGTGACTGCAGCCATGAAATTAAACAACGCTTGCTCCTTGGAGAAAAGTTATGACCAACCTAGGCAGCATATTAAAAAGCAGAGACATGATTTTGCCTACAAAGTTCCATCTAGTCAAGGCTAGGGTTTTTCTAGTAGTCATGCATGGATGTGAGAGTTGGACTATAAAAAAAGTTGAGCACTGAAGAATTGATGCTTTTAAACTGTGTTGTTGGAGAAGACTCTTGAGAGTCCCTTGGACTGCAAGGAGAGCAAACCAGTCCATCCTAAAGATCAGTCCTGAATATTCATTGGAAAGACTGAGGTTGAAGCTGAAGCTCCAGTACTTTGGCCACCTGATTGGAAAAGCTGACTCACTGGAAAAGACCCTGATGCTGAGAAAGATGTAGGCAGGAGGAGAAGGGGATGACAGAGGATGAGATGGTTGGATGGCATCACCAACTCAACGAGATGAGTTTGAGTAAACTCCAGGAGTTGGTGATGGACAGGGAGGCCTGGCATGCAGCAGTCCATGGGGTCGCAAAGAGTCAGACACAGCTGAGTGAACTGAACCGATAGGTTGTAGATGCTTGCCAGTTCTGTGTCTGCAGTCCATTGTCTTCTCTGGCAGTTTAGAGTTGAACAAAGCCTCCTTCCCATGCTTTCCTAGGAGCATATTTCCACCCTTGATGTGAAAGGGAGATAAACCTGGATTTAGAGGTTTGAGATTAGCATTTACGCCTGCTGGAGGAATTATAATCAATTATGTCTCAAGGTGCTTTGTCTGTTGTCTTTACAACTACCTCAGCTAGATATTAGGAAATAGTATAAGGAATGGGAATTGTTATTGGTTGGCTAGAAAATAATCTGCTGTGTAGGTAAGGAACTTCTTTTTTAGAATGAGACAGTAGTAGTCATGGGGGGTAGAAAAGAATACCGAAGGTTAATTCTTTCAGAAAGCTTTTCTGTAAGTATTGGATTGGTTCCCTACACTACTTCTATATTTTTAATATTTTAACTCTTATTCTTAACCAGATTGTATTGAAATTTCTGTTTTCTTTCTTCTGCTTGAACAAAAGTTTCTCAGAGTGGAGGGTCTGTTTTTTTCACCTTTGTGTCTTTGTGTGTGTTTGATGTTTAAATGTTTCCTGAACTCAACTGAGTTTAAATAATGCTTTGATTTTTCAAAGCAATATGAACTGCATCTTCTTATTAGTTTTAGGAGTTTATTGAGATAGGTAACATAATCTAAACTTATCTGGTTCATATCATATAGCAGTTTATTCATTCCTTAGTATTTAATGGGGGTCTTCCCAGGTGTCACTAGTGGTTAAAGAATCTACCTGCCAGTGCAGGGGACACGAGAGGCACAGGTTCAATCCCTTGTTGGGGAAGATTCCCTAGAGTAGAAAGTGGCAACCCACTCTACTATTCTTCCCTGGAGAATCCCAGAGACAGAGAAGCCTGGCAGGCAGTAGTCCATGGGGCTGTAAGGAGTCAAGATGACTGAGGAACTAACATGTTCTCTTTCTTTCAGGAGAACTTTCTTCTTCTTGTCTCTTATATCATCTCTGATTCCGGGACTCAGAACTGTAGCTATTTGCACATTTATCCACAGGAATTACCCAATTCTGTTGAGCAGGACATTCTTCACCACATTTATAAGCAAAATTATTTAAAAACAAATTTTTTTCTCTTATGTACCATTGGCTTTTATGGATAAGCATATAGTTAACTCTGTTCGCCACTAGATGGGGTTTCAGTGACTGTAATGGAGTATTGCTGCTGCTGCTGCTAAGTGCTTCAGTCACGTGCGACTCTGCAACCCCAGAGATGGCAGCCAACCAGGCTCCCCCGTCCCTGGGATTCTCCAGGCAAGAACACTGGAGTGGGTTGCCATTTCCTTCTCCAATGTGTGAAAGTGAAAAGTCAAAGTGAAATCGCTCAGTCGTGTCTGACTCTTGGTGACCTCATGGACTGCAGCCCACCAGGCTCCTCCATCCATGAGATTTTCCAGGCAAGAGTACTGGAGTGGGGTGCCATTGCCTTCTCCGATTAGCTGGGTTTAAAAATGAGGCACTCACCTAAGTAGTTTAAGTATGTTGTACTTGTCCTTAAGCTACTATCAGATAAGTAAGCTATGAAGTTAGGGAAGAGAGAGCTCCTTCAACTACATTGTGGGACAAATAGACTTTGATGAATTAGCCTGAAAACCAGACCACACTGACTGCATTTGAAAAAATTTAAAGCTTTCTGAATAGGTATTTTGAAATACGAGGTCTCCTCTTTTCACCAGACTTCAAAAGTCAGGATTTTCACTCTTATTGACCTTCAACCATAACCCTAAGGGCTAAGCTAAATGTTTCTCTTTTACCTTCTTTATGGTAGAGTTGGATATATTTTGCATTTATATGGGTGTTTTATTTTAGGAGCAGAGCTCTATTATAAAGATTCTTAATAGTGAGTGGGTTTTTGGATGACAGTAGTTACAGAGAGTGTAATTATCTGAGTGTTTTTTTTTTTTTACTATGTTTCAAGAAGTGTTTCAAAACTAAATACTTAATAGTGTGAAACCACTTCATTTTTCAGTATCCTTGCCATGAAAAAGAGGACGTGATAAGTTGTTCAGCTTATGAAATTCAAGTTACATGTGAATTCTGCCAGGTGTGTATGCAATAATTTGGTATTTGGGGCTATTTAAAAAATTTTTTTTATTTTTCATATTGTAGATTATAAGTACTTTCATAGGTTATTTCTAGATCATGTATTTTTTTAATAAATAAGGAATACTTATTTACAAGTATGTAGTTTTTACTCCTGTTGTATTTTTAAATTATTAAATAGAGCATCAAAATACACTTAACTGTGACAAAGATAAATACATATATTTTAGGGTTTTGATTTCTCCTTAAACGAGTTCCAAATAATACTAGTCCCATGAGGTGAAAAAAGGTTAAGATAGAAAATGGATGTGGCAGATATGCTGTATTCTAGGTGCTTTTCTGGTCATTTCCCTTGAACATACTAAGTCTTTGAAAAGTCCTGCCTCCCAAAAGAAATATTCTAGCACTTCCCAAATCTGACTATTATAGCAATTGTCATCTCTGTTTCTGAAGGGCTTTTTTGAAAGGTTTTTGAAGGTTACATATTTCTGAAAGGCTAATAAACTAGTGTTGAAAAAGAAATAATTTTACGGAATTAAAATTAGTTCAGTCAAATATAGTTGTTACATGTAATTTATAGGAAGAAAGCAAAAAAAAACCCCTGAAAGTTAATGGAAGAACTAATTGGGAACTTTCAAGTCTAAATCAAAAAGTAGGAAAATAATGTTGACTTGAAAATGTCTTTTTTGTAGTTTTGGTTTAAATCAGGATCCAGGAAAGTCCCCATATTGTATTCTGTTTAATATGGTTTATTCAACCTCTTTTAACCTAAAGCAATTCCCCTCTACTTTCTCTTTTCTTTTGTTCCCCATGACATTTATTTTTGAGGAGACCAGGTCTTTTGTGCTGTAGAATTTAGCTAATTGTATCTGAGTAGTGGTATTTGACCTTTTTTTTCTATCTCCTTTATTTCCTGTAGTAGAACCTAGAAAAGCTTGATTAGATTTCAGGTTTGGATACAGCCGCACCCCCTGCCCCCAACCACGAATACTTAATGTGCTTTCCGCTGTCTCACCAGGGGACTCAGAATATTTGTCCCACTTTTGGTGATGTTAGTTTAACACTGACCCATGAGTTCAGATGCTGTCGACCTGACCCAGCCATTATGAAACTCCCATCACCTTTGCTCCTGATGGTTTTATCAGACATTGATGAGAGTTGCCTGTCCATTATTTCATTGGTATTTAAAGTAGTGATCTTCTAATTATTTCATTCTTTCCACACTTACCCTACTCAACAGGAAAGGTTTAACCTAATAGATCAGAGTTCTTAACATTTTTTTCTATAATGTGAAATCTGCATGTTGCATGTCTTTATTCATAATAAGAAAGTGGAAGATGGGGTTAAAATGTCAGTAAAACTGTTCTATTTCACGTTCAGATAGAAAAGGTAAAAAGCTTAATGAAAATCAAGTAATATTACATTTTAAGTTCTTTATTTAAAAATCTGTACTGTAAAATGTTTAACTACCTCTGAATGTTTTATTATAGGCAATACAAGGACCTGTGGAATATGAGTGATGACAAACCCTTTCTATGTACTGCCCCTGGATGTGGCCAGGTAATACATAAATTATTTGCTATGTTCACATTTATTAAACACTTATGACAGTGAATGTTGTCATTAAGGGGATTCCTTTATGATATTTTGTACAACTTTGGAGTTAGAAAGAAAATAACCCAGAAAAATTTGGAGAAAAAAATTCATTTTCCTCAGCAGCATATCTGAATTTTAAAGAAGACAATCTAATATGGAAAAAAAAAAAAGTTAAGTCTTGTAAGGGAAAGATGGAAAACCTGGAGAAAACACAAGGTTTAAAAGTATTTTCATTTGACCATTATTGGTTGAAAATCATTGTAAACTGCCCAGTTGGAAATCAGATACATTATCTTGTATGAATTTTATTTGCTGAACCCTTGTGAAATTAACTAATTTTTACCTCTGAGCAAACCACTGATGTACAACATAACACTAATATACTAATGTTAGTAAGTCTAAAATCTTTAATATAGGCTTGTGTGGAAGCATTTTCAGAAAATAATATTTTATTGTTTCAGAAGATATTTCAGTGTTTTTCAATAGGCCATTAAATAATCTAATGTTGTTATAATAATCTTAAAATAACTGTAGACACTGAGGAATGAGAAAATAAATTTAATGTGTAGTAAAATTATAGAATACTTAAATATACAAACTATAATCATAAATATTAAAATGTTTCTTTGGTTCTCATTATTTAGTTGATACTTTGAGATATAATTTATATACAGTAAACTGCATATTACTTATAAGTGTACAGTTTGATACATTTTAACATATGTATGTACCCATAAAACCATCACAATTCAGGTAGTGAGTGTATCATCATCTCCCGAAGTTTCTTGTGCTTGTTATGCCTCCCTCTCACCCCTCCCAACCCTGTCAACCTCTGTTCTGCCTTCTGTCACTATAGGTTAGTTTTTATTTCTAGAATTTTATGTAAGTGAAATCATACAGTATGTACTTTTGACTGGATTCTTTCATTCCACATTATTTACAGTTTCTCCATACTATCTGATCAATAGTTAATTCCTTTTCATTGAGGAATAGTATTTCCTTAATTCACAAGCAGTTATTTATTCACTTGTTTATGAACTTGTGGCTTATTTCCAATTTTTAGTTGTTAGAAATAAAGCTATTGTGAATATTTAAGTACCAGCCTTTGTATGAACACATTCTTTCTTTTCTCTTGGGTGACTACCTAGAAGGGTAGTGGTGGGATCATATGTTACATATAATAGGAAACTGTCAAACTGCTTCTAAAAGGGAGATACCACTTAATATTTCCACCAGCGGTCTGTGAGCAATCCTGTTGTATAATATCCTTGCCAATATTTGGTGTGGTTCTTTTAATTTTAGCCATTTTCATTGAGTGTATACTGATATATTATGTGTTAATTTGCATTTCATTGATGAAAAGATGAGCACTTTTTCATTTGCATATTGGCCATTTTTATACCTTATTTTTTGTGAAATATTTTCAAATCTTCTGCTTGTTTTTTAAAATTGAGTTGTCTTTTAATTATTGAGTTGTATGAGTTCTTTAAATATTCTGGATACCAGTCCATCTTCAATTTTTTATTTATGTCTCTGATTTCCAACTTGATTTTCATAATATGAAAATAATCTGTCCATCAAAAGATGGACACATGGAAGTCTGATGTGTTAATTTTTTCTCTTTGATTGTTGCTTTCTGTGACTTACATCTAAGAAACTGTTGCTTACCTTTAAGACACAAAAATACTCTCCTTCATGTTCCTCTGAAAGTTTGGCTTTTCATTTAGGTCTCTTGCCTTTTGAATTAATATTTGTGCATAAGTATGAGGTAGGAGTTGAAGCTCACTTTTTTTTCCCATATGGCTTTTCAAAGATTCTAGTGTCATTTGTTGAAAAGATTTTTTCCTTTGTCCATTAAATTGCTTTATCCCTTTTCTTGAAAACCAAATGATTTGTAAAGCATGGATCTATTTCTGAGCTTCTATTCTGTTTTTTCATCAATCTGTCAATTTTTATGCCAGTATAGTGAGCCTTCCAGTCACTTAGGGTAAGTTCTCTGATTTACTTCTCCTTTTTCAGGATTGTTTTAGATAGTCTTTTAATTGTAGACCTTCTGGTGAGGGTGTAGTGGTATCTAAAGATTTTAGTTTACATGATGTCCAGTGATGCTGAGCAGGATAAAAGTGGGGCTTCCCTAGTGGCTCAGACAGTAAAGAATTCGCCTGCTATGCAGGAGACCCAGGTTCAATCCCTGGGTTAGGAAGATCCCCTGAAGAAGGAAATAGCTACCCTCTCCAGTATTCTTGCCTGGAGAATTCTATGGACAGAGGAGCCTGGTCTTGGGGTCGCAAAGAATCAGACACAACTGAGCGACTGACGCTTTCACTTTCACAGGATAAAGGTAGAAGTTACCAGAGTTGGTGATATTTTAAATGGGTTGGTCAGTGAATGCTTCTGTAATAAGGTGACACTTGAATAAAGACGTGGAAGCAAACCCTACACATACCTTGGGGAAGAGTTTTTCAGAGTGAAAGAACAACAAGTTTAAGGCCAAGAGGGAAGAAATGGATTTGGTGTGTTTAAGAACAGAAAGATGACTGCTGTAACTAGAAAGTTATAGTGATTAACTAGGATAAGGGTAGGAGATGAGGTCAGAAAGGTAGGGGAATAAAAAGAGCCCATAACCTGTAGAGCTTTTTTGTTGACTGTGGTCTAAGGTGTTTGGGTTTATTCCCAGAGGAATGAAAAGCCATTGCTGAGCTAATAGTGGAAGCTGGGAAAGTAGAGACTGGCAGCAGTCAGGTGAGAGATAATGGTGGCTTTGACTAGGTGGTAGTAATGGACATATAGATAAATAGAGTGATTTGACATATATTTTGGAGATAAATTTTGTATACATTTTTCTATCAATTCAAGAAAGCAAATTCCAAAATCCTTTTCCACTAAAATTTTGGATATGATTTACTCATAATGATAAATTACATTTACTCCTTGGATTTGGGACTAAGTTGAATAGAAAGGTGGTCCATTTTGCTGAAATGGACTGTAAAGAGAGCATAATTCTGTAACCCCTGGATGATAGCTAATACAGTATGTTTCTCAAGCCAGCCTTTGGGCCATGACTAATTTTGCTGTGTTGTTCTAGGAATCATTCTTGAAAACTCAGTCTCAGACAAGTCCCTGATTCTTTGTCTTATTCTTTTCTGCTTAAAATAGTTGGAATTGTCATCTCGTGATTAACTCTTTAGTAATATGTATGCCACTTTTAATAAAAAGCATTGTATTTAAATTTACTTAAGAAATAAGGTTAAATGAAGGTTAGCTCTCATTTGGCATTTAACCAAATGAAGATTAAATGCCAACAAAAGATCAGAGAGGATGAGAACCCAAGATCGAATTAGTAATGTCTAACTTTCCCGGTTTTTGGTACCTCAACCCCAAAACTGGGAGAGAGAACAGTGAGAGAATGAATTCAGTAAAATTAGGGGAATTAAGGTAAATGGAAATGAGATAATTTTCAGGTCAAGAAAATATTTTAAAATTGATGAGGAAAATTACACAATCTGTTCAAGCACATCCATACTGTTTATAGACACTATTAATGCTTCCTTAGCTGATGAGATGAGGCAAATGGAACATTACACAACACATCCCAGGGGTAAAGCCAGAGCTTATTCACCTCAATACCAGATCCAGGAAGTCTGGGAACTTTCTGATATTCATTATTTGAGTTCTCCGAGCAGACTGCCTTGTACATGCCCAATCTATGGCACAAATAGCCAAGAGACTGAGAGGTAGACTACCCCTCAGGCCACGCGAATAGGAAGGAGAGCCTTTGTAGAGTCTTCTGCAGATAGCAAGGGTGTTTCAGCGCTTTATCAGGCCTAAAAGTCACCCAACTTTTCTTCCTCAGTATATATATCAGCAGCATTTCCATCTAATGATGCTATCTATAAATCAATCTATTATTAGTTTGACATTTTCTACCATTAGAATGTTTATATTTTTGGCAAAGCAGCAGCCATTTTACTTCATTCATATTAAAAATACTCCTTCTGCACTCTCCTTCATTGCTGGTAAAAGTGCAAGACGGCAAATGCATTTACACTTTGACCCAGCAATTCCACTTCTGGGATTCTGTCCCACAAATGTTATGTCAAAACTATGAAAAGACATATGCCAAGGTTATTAAATATATGTTCAGTATATTTTGTTACCTGGCAATAGTTGGACAGCGGTTTTCCATGGGAATAGAAGCTGAAAACTACAAAGCTCCTTGCAGCTTTAGTTTGGAAGTGACACGGCATCAGTTCTGTAGCGTTCTGTTGATGATGCAAGTCACCAGACCAGCTCAGACTCAAGGGGTGGAGGATAGGTACCGTCCTCTGGATGGGAGAACCAATGTTAACCACACGGCAAAGGAAGGAGGGTATATATCATACCAAAAGGAATTTGTGGCCATGTTTTACAATATGCCACAGATGAATACTGCAATATTTCTAGGTAGAATAATTCTTAGGATTGGTCTCAAAAAAAAAAAAATGCATTGGGTGAATTGTGAGTAGAAATGAAATGAGAGAGACCATAGGTTGATAACTGCTAAAGCTGAGTGAAGTGTGCCAAGGGTGTTTATTACACTATTTTTTTAAAATTTACTTAAATTCAACAGAAGAAAAAGCAACCTATGGCTGAATATAAGAACATGTGTGTATCAGAGATTGCTTAAAAGACTTAATATTTTTAGAAAATATGAAAAAATATTGTTAGAATAGTTTTTTAGACTCCCTATTATGAAAGGAGATAACACTCATTTTTCTTCTTCTCCTTTCCTCCTCCCTTGATGTCTGGTAATAATTGTTTTTCCATTGGTAGAGTTAGGAATACAGTTTGATAATCCATAATCCCCATATGTCTTCAGTTTTACTTTTGTATTTAAGTAGTATAGAGAGGAAGGGTGAGAACTAAGCTTTAAGGCACTCCAGTGTTTAGCAATCAGAAAGAGGGGAAGGACACAGAGGAGGCAGAGAAGCAGCAGACAATGAAGAAAACTGTGTTTTAGAAGTCAAGTAGAAAAAGTATTTCAAAACGGGGAGAAACAGTGTAGTCATACAGTTGATAGGATAATTCAGTATTTACTATTGAATTTAGAAATATGGGTACTGTTAAGACACCCTGGTAAGAGTAGTTTCAGTGAAAGAGCACTGACGACAGTGAGATTGGGGTTAGCCTGAAGAGTAAATGTGGAGAATCAGAAGTGGAGACATTGTAAGATACTTTTTATTTGTAATTTAGCTTAAAGGGAAATACTGCTGAGGGAGGATTAAAGATGGAGCTTTTTGTTTGTTTTGAATTTTAAGGTGCGACTATCATAGCACACTTTACACTGCAGAGAGAGGAACTGTTGTAGAAATGGGGTCCTTAAGAGAGGATGGGATCCAGTGTTCAAGTGGAAGGACTGGCCTTAGATAGGCCCATGGACAATTTATCCATAGTATCTGAAAATGAAAAGTCGGGAAGAGGTGTGGAAGGTTTGAATAGAGAAATGGAACCATATCAAAACTTAGACATACAAGCATGTATGTTTCTTCGATATGGTCACCATAAAAAACTACATTTCTGTATATTCCATTGCACAAAAGAAATTATCTTTAGAGGCTATGGCATATTGTTATTAAGAGATTTGTATTACTTAGGATGCAGGCTGATACAAAGAGTCAACCTTAACAACAGACTGATCGGCTTGTTTTTTAATATAATAACCAGGAAGTAGGAGTCCCAGGTTGGCTGATTCTGTAATCCTCATCATGCTACTTCCATTTTTAGGTCCAAAATGGCTTTTCAGCTCCTGACATGAAGTCCACATTGCAGCAGTAAGGGAGGGAGACGGGGAAGCAGAGAGAAGCATGTATACACCCATCATTGTAGGAGCATTCACTGGAAGTAATGCAAATGATTTTCACACATTCTTTTGATCCAAAAGAATATGGCCACCTAACTGCAGAGAAAGCTAGAAAATGTGATCTTTGTTCCGGGCGGCCAAGTGTCATCTAAAATTTAGAAATTCTTAATTTGAAGGAGAAAGAGTAATAGATTTTAAGGGACAGCTGGCAGTCCTTGACATAATTTTCAGAGATGATTTTGAATTTGGGAACATAACAAAAAGTCATTTGGAGCCAAAGTCTGTTTAAGCTGGGCAATACTAAAGCTACCAGTTGTGAGTTTAGTTAATAGTAATATATCAGTGTTGGTTTCTTAGTTTTGATAAATGTGCCACAATAATATGAGAACATTAGGGGAAACAAACTGAGTAAGGAGTGTATAGGAACTCTGTGTACAATTTTTGCAACTTTTCTGTAAATTAAAAGTTTTCCAAAATAAAAATTTTATTCAAAACAGTAACGAAAAAGGTCTACCTGAGAAACTCAAAAGTTGCTTGTGAACCATAGAATAGAGCTTTCAAATATTTATCAAGTGTGTAGCATACCATGTCTAAATTTGTGCTCCAACTTGTTTCAAAAAAGATTGGAGGAATTAAAGTTCCATATAATAGTTGTTATAGTAATAAAAGCAATTATAATGATACTAACATTTTTAAACTTTGCTACGAAGCTTATGTGGGTTATGTTATTTAATCCTGCACCAGTCCTATGAAATTGATGCTGCTGGCCTCATTTTACACATGCACAATCAAATATAAAATCAAATATACAATGATTGAATCCCTCTCAGTCACAGAACTTGTGAACACTGGAGGTAAGTGTGAACCCAAGCCTACTTAAGCCTACTTTTGTGTTATGTTTATAGCAAAATATCCCAAAATAGAATGTTTAGCCTTCAAGGTATATTTCAATAGGGGTCTTTGTATATGTATCTTTTTCAGTGAACATTAAAAGTTTTTCTTTTTTCTTAATTACAAAAGTATCACTGAGAACACTGACAAAGTAAAATCTAGAGAGGATGTCTGTTAACATTTGGTACATTTCCTAAGTTCTTCCCCCTTTTATTTTTCAAACAAAATTGGGATCATACCGCATGTATTAATTTGTATTCTATTTGTACGCCAATGACATTATATAGTATTATCCTATACAGTATAGCACTATACTATATTACATAGTATATTATACATTATATAGTATGACATATTGTGTGTTAATTGAAAACATGAGTTTGAGTTCCTGTGTAGTGTTCTGTTGCCAGAATATGTCCCCAAATCTATTTACCTATTCCTCTTTTATGGCCTAAAAATTAATTATTATGGCCTAAAAAAATCACAACATTGTGATGAATATTCTGTATAACCCCTTATGTACATCTCCCTAATTCCTCAAAATACATTTTTAGAAACCAAATTATCGGATCAAAAGGTATACACATTTTTAAGGCTCCTCATACATTTTTTCATATTGTTTTTAAAAACTAAAACAATTTTTTAGTTTCACTAATAACTTTAGGTATTTTTCTCATCATGAACACTTCACTCCTAGGTATTAATAACTTTTTTGGCATATATTTGTTCTCTGAGATACTTAAAATAGTCTAATCTATGTTATAGTAATACCTTATAACTGTTACTGGCCAAGTGATAACTGGGCCAAGGTCAGCATCATCCATTTGTTAAATCTTGCTTGGACTAGGAATGGTTATGGTCTCTCTCTACATTCAAATAGTAATTTCCTAGGAAATCAAAAATTCTATTCAGCATTGATTTTAGAAGCACCAATCTGATGGTGGTAATACAAATTATTTTTTGTCACTAGTTAACAACATTCTTCCAGATTTGAATTTTAGCTTTAAAACACTTAATGGACTTAAATTTTCAAATAGGTTTTAAAATTTTTAAGTATATTTTGTTGATAATGTTATTTCAGAGAGACCTATAGAAATCAGTGCAAAATTTTTAACTGTTGGCTCTTTCTAGTAAATTTTTTATGTCCCAGTCTCTGTTAGGTATTTCATAGATAGACTTTTGATAATTTCATTTATTTTAACATGTTGTTCCATTGAATTTGGTAAAAGAGACAAAGTTGAGATAATTTAGTGAAAGAGTCTTTTAACATTGAAATTCTTACATTTTATTGATAATAGCTTTGCTTTTGGTGATGCTCTCATTCAAAATTTTTTCTTTGGTAAAATATTAATACATTATAACTATTTTTAAAGGAGATTAAGATTTCATTTTATTTAATCTGAAGTTTCAATGAAAGTGTGGGAGAGTGTATGTATGTTGGTGTGTTTGATCAGTAACTCCCTGGTGTTAAATTAAGGTACTTAAATTCGTGAAAGAAGTAGTAAAATGGGCTATTGGCCTAATGACCTTATAATTTAATACCTATCAGTATTTTAAATTAGGAATAATCATCTATATCATGAATATAAATGCATGTGTTAAATGCAGAATGGATTTCTTAAGTTAATTCTGATAAGAGTGTTCACACTTTGGAAACACAAATTTCTCCAATATCTGAGCTTAAATTAATTTTTTATGGAAGCAACTATTTCACCCCCTCCTATATTTGTCAGGTTACCCTTACTTTTTAACCTTGTAAGAGATTGTTGGCCTATTCTAACTTTCTTGACTGCCTTTTCCATTGTTTATTCAGCTGTATGTTTGAAGTCTTTCTTATTTAACCAAACACTGCACATGTATAACATTTTCATTGGAGTAGTGCTCACAGTTGCCTGGAAGAAAGAAATTGTATTAATTCAGTATGTTATTACTAGCAGTATCATTATTTTTCTACAAAACTTAGTTTTAGGATAAACCTTTTAATTTGTCTGGAAAAGCAGTTCAAATATTCTTGCAAAAATATTAGCTTGTAGTAGCTGTTTTGTATTTGTTGAAAAAATAATGCATTTTACATATATATATCTTTTCCTGGTGACTGCCTTTTGACACTGTTTTAAGTTTCTCGTTAGAGGTAAATAAGTGTTCTCAGATGATAGGCAAGCTTATAGATATAGATAATATCTATATCATGATATAGATCCATGATAAATTGATACTCACTTGTATCAAGTACCAATTTCAATGTATTTTACCCATGTATAGAAATATTATATGATTAACAATTCCTTTATAAATAGCATTTAGATAAACTTGATCTCTGTGTTCTCTTTGAAACTTTGTGAATTCATATTCCTGGCATTTCTCCTTTTACTATTCATATGATCTTAAATGTATTTTAGGGTCCTTTTACCTGCTACTTTTCACTTAGAATCAATCTTGTTGGTATTTTCACATATTTTGTACAAAACATGTAATTTATTGTATATGTAGTTGCCGTTTGATTTGAATATTTGTGTTCAAACCAGTAACTAAGCAGAGGATACCGTTGGGATAAAATTCCTAGGAGATAACTTTGTAAGCTTGTCTGTTAATTATGCTGACTTTGCTGTTTTAAAATCTAAGACCTCTACTAAAATGCATTTGTTTGCAAATGTTTAATGATTGCCTTCAGTGGAGAAGCCACATTGTTAGGTTCTTTGGAACATAAAGTGAATCTTGCTTTAAGATGCTTGTAAGACATTCAAAACTGTAATGCAAAGTAAAAAGCAATGAAGTAGTGCTGGTAAATGCTATCGCTGTGTTTATTCTTCAAAAGCTTCATATTGGAAACTCTTATCAAAGGATGACTATTTCTTATTTTTCCACATTTGGAAAGGATTCTTATATGTAATGACAGAGCAGTAGGAAAATAGCACTTGTGTAGGGCAGAGCTAGATTATGATTGCTCAATGATTGTTTCAATTGTAAATGAGTAAGTCAAGGGATAAAGTTACTCTTTGCACCTATATACTTCATCTTCAATGGGAATACAAACAGTTTACAAAGAGGGGACATATTAATTTTCCATTGGTGTACAGTAACTTAAAAACAATATAACAAATTAAATTAACGCTTAATTCACCTTTAGGAACAGTCTGTGGTTTGGTGGT
This sequence comes from Oryx dammah, assembly GCF_014754425.2. Lineage (NCBI taxonomy): Eukaryota > Metazoa > Chordata > Mammalia > Artiodactyla > Bovidae > Oryx > Oryx dammah. Next base: position 114,132,988 of record NW_024070211.1, on the reverse strand, counting down.
TTTTGTTTCTTTTAGATTGGGCTTAAAGATTCAATTCTTTACTTGTAAGGAGTTCATTCTTTCAGTTAGCATTTATTGACTACTTACTATATGTTAAATTTAGGGAAACTGAAATAGGAGCTCAGCCTACTTGAAATATGAAGACATCAATAAAATATTGCTAGGTGCTATAAACATGTACTGTGCAGAGCAAAATCAGATATAAATGACAGGGATTAACTTTTTACAGTGGGCTTATGGGCTGGGCTAAGGATGATACAAGTCATACTTTTAATATTGAGAAAAGAAAGCATAATAGATAGAAATATTTCTTTTACATTGCTTTAAGGTTAACCCTAAAGCTGCTATCATTAGTTGCATGAGAGGATTTACGTACTGAGTTGAATAGGGAATGGTAAGACCACAGGATAAGGAATCTATTTTTTGGTGGTTCCGAGAAACCATGTTCATTATTTTAACATCCCATTTTTAAGGGATAGCCTAGAGAGTGAGTATAGATCCCTTAATTTGACATCTTATAATTATTTCTTTGGAATTAAAAAGTAAGTGCTCTATATTTCAGTTGTAAATGTTGCTAAAGATAAGGATCATCTTCATAAAGATTGATATCTAGACACAGGAGATATTTAAACAATGTATTTATTATATTGTAATCGTAAATGTCACCTTTAGCATGTAGGACCTATCAAAGTTAAGTGTAGCTTTAGAAATAATTTTGCTTCCTTTTTTAATATGAGTATGATAAATGTAGAACCACTTTATTCTAAGTTAAAATTTTTATTTTAAAATGAATTGCTTTATTGTATTGACTGCTATTTCTTTGCTGGATTATAATCAAGGCATTCTTTTTTTATGTGGTAACATAAAGCACCTTGACTTACTTCTTAATTTGTCCAGGAGTAATATTTTTATAAGAAAGTTCTCATTTTAAAAGTGGTAAGTAACCTGAAATCTAAGTAAAATAACAGTACTTTCTTCAAAAGTCATTATACCATGGAGTATATATTTCTACTATGATATGGCAAAAATTAACAGTGGTCTATTTTTAGTGTCCAAATGAAATTTATGTAAAGTTTCTTTGCCTCAGGTTTTTTTTAAATGCTCTCAAATGAGTTACATGACCTAGTATTATCATTATTGCTCATTCTTGGGTAATGAGTTTCTTTATGATTGAGACCTAGTATGTTTATCTCTACTAACAGTAGATTCTTTATTGTTAACAAACTGCTATGTCTTTGTTAATGGTGGTTTTACATGTTGTTGTGGAAATGAAAATTTCCTTATCATTTAACTTATTTGATCAAATTGAAAATCTTAACTATATTTTAAAACTTTTTGCCACAGCGTTTTACCAACGAGGATCATTTGGCTGTCCATAAACATAAACATGAGATGACACTGAAATTTGGTCCAGCACGTAATGACAGTGTCATTGTGGCTGGTTAGTATATGCTTTTATTAATAGTTTATATACATATTTCACCTGGAATGTGCACAATTTTTGTGTATTCTCTGTAAATAATATAGTCTGGTGATATTCCAATAACTTCATTTACAATAAATGTTGGCAACATGTATTTTACCCATTACATTTTCATGTTTCCTTCTGACCATTCATTTCACTTTTTTGTATAGTTTTCGAATGTAGACTTCAGTATCATTTTTGTGGAAGTTAATTAGGATCTGGGAGCATTCATACCATTTCCAGAATTTACATTTAACTGATAATTCAATTAACGTGATGTTTAGTCATTGTTTCTTTTAGCTGTTTACATCTGCTTTACAGTGCTGTGAGAAGCTAGAAAATGATCAGGCTCCTCCTGTGGAGAAAGCAGTTAGCAGACTTGTTCATTAGGATTTTGTTTATGTTTCTATTTGGACTAAACATCTGTATTAATAAACGGGGCTTAAATTCAATCAATGCTTTTTATTTTTGTATGTTGCTCCTGTGAACATACTGTATCACCTAAATGGATGATTATCTTTCAGTATGTGAAGAGAGAAGCCCAGTGCATGCACTGGTTTATTGTCCTTCCATACTGTCAGCTACTTCTTTTTTGGGTATTTATAGATGCATACCTCTCTGTATATGTATACACATAGAAGTATTGTGATAAAATGATTTTATATAAAATTTAATATATAAATTTCAGCCCTTTTGTCATAACCACAGTCATATATTACAAATATTCAAATTATTTTAATTTTTTTCTCTTTTAAAGCTTAGGTTATACTATTTGTAAGTCTAGAATTATACCTAAATGCTGAATATTATTAATACTTTTAAATTATTACCCAGCTTGAAATCAAATTATCTCTCATAAGCATTGTATATGATAATGAAAAAAGATAATTCTTATTATTCAGTATCAAGATTTTTGCCTTGAAAAAACTGGAGGTAACAGATAATTCACCAAAAAACAATTTGTTTAGGAAAAATGTAGGGGACCACTCAGCACATCTTCATTTCTGTAAGTAAAAGGAAGCAGGTTAGAGTGTGGTATGTATTTCTTTAAAATACCGTGTATCCGATATTGAGAGAGAGAACCAAAAATGCAAACAAAATAACTACAGCCTGGAAGTTTCACTCCCCTGGGCATGAAGGTCTTTCCTTCTCTGGAACTTCTTGCCTTAGAGCCATATCTCTCTCTGTAACCTTTAACTCAGAAATATTTTGAGATTGGTTTCTAGAACTTACTTTCCTATCTGTTTACATTTAATGTGCTAGAAAAGTAGAACACATCTAAACATAGCACTTGACTTTTTTTCTTTAGCTAAATATATTTGAGTAGTATAGCGTAACTGTGTAAATATAGTGCATGTTGCGTGTGATATATATTTGATGATCAATAGCCAAAAACCATATGCATGTTTAAACAATTGTGCCTGTGTTGACTTTTTTCTTTCCAAGCCTGATCATTACAGTAATTGCTGATAAAACATGATTTTTGCATATGTATTTTATTTTTAAGACTCCTCTCCCTTTAATTGGAGAAGGTAATGGCACCCCACTCGAGTACTCCTGCCTGGAAAATCCCATGGACGGTGGAGCCTGGTGGGCTGCAGTCCATGGGATTTCGAAGAGTCGGACACGACTGAGCGATTTCACTTTCACTTTTCACTTTCATGCATTGGAGAAGGAAATGGCAACCCACTCCAGTATTCTTGCCTAGAGAATCCCAGGGATGGGGGAGCCTGGTGGGCTGCCGTCTGTCACACGACTGAAGCGACTTAGCAGCAGCAGCAGCTCCCTTTAATACAAAATAGGAACCTTCTCTTAGGCATAGACAAATCTTTTGAGCATGAAACAGAAGAGTCAAATTTAGGTTCAGTTTACTATTGTAATCATGATGGGTGGACCTAGGTTGATACAAGAATGCTGGGCCCTTATTATAACAGCATTTTGTATGCCTTTCGGGGAGTATAGGTTATATACATTGCAGACTATTAGGTAAAATGATGACAAAAAGTCCTTCAGTAATTTTGATACTACTACTACTGTCTGAGGTAGGCCTATATTATATCTAATGTGTATGACAGATAATTTTAGTGGAAAATATTTATATGTAGTAAACACATTAATACTCTGTGTATATGTTGGGTTGAGGGTGATAAAACAGTAAGTGATGCCCGCTCTAGGGATCCAGTAGTTAACAAATACATATTTTAATTTCACAGAAGGTTTTTTGAGTATTATATCTTAAACCAGGAGTCATTCTTATACTTTTATTTAGTTTAGGCTAGATCCTTGATGTAACTTATAAAGTTGATGCCCTAAAGTATATAAAATGTGAATAGAATTGAATGTGCTATTAATCATAATCAGTGTGAGCAAACAGCATTGAAAATAATAAAACTAAACAGGCAAAATTCATAACTTTGCTGTTTTTCATTCAGTGTAGACCTTAACTAGCTATTGTTTTGTAATTAATATGTGCTCACGTGTACACCCAGTTTGTGTTTTAGTGCAACATTGTTTTATCTTAAGCCTGCTTTCATAATAAATTATGAACACTAGTGGAAGGGTCAGGTTAAAGCAAATACACATGTTCTTGTCCTAGTTTTCCCTAAATTGCATGTATTTTAAGTATTTGTAAGTTTTAATAGTGTAAATTTTTTAAAAAATTTGTGTTAGATAATAATAATAGTTTATTTCTGAATAGAGGATGCTTATGTCACTCAGAACATGTGGAATAAGGAACAAGAAGGAATTCTTTTCATACTTTTATTGTTCATAAAGTTGGAGGAAATACCTTAAACTGCAACAAGAACTTAACCAAATTTTGTTTGCTTTAAAGGAAGAGGTCTTTCCAAAGAGAATTAACAGCTGACTGAACCAGTCCTGCTAATTCATTAATTTACTAGCTAAAATACTTTAGAGTCCAATATGATACTTAAATCTGTGTAATTACTTATTGACATTTATTTCAGATCAGACCCCAACACCAACAAGATTCTTGAAAAACTGTGAAGAAGTGGGTTTGTTTAATGAGTTGGCAAGTCCATTTGAGAATGAGTTCAAGAAAGCCTCGGAAGATGACATTAAAAAAGTATGTTATTAACCATGAAATTAAGAGTGCTTCTGACAGAACAGTTTTCACTTGTTGCTTTCTTATTTTAGATATACTTATTGGCTGTTTTTAAACTCCTAACACTTTGTCTAATTTGCGTTTTTAGATGCCTCTAGATTTATCTCCTCTTGCAACACCCATCATAAGAAGCAAAATTGAGGAGCCATCTGTTGTAGAAACAACTCACCAGGATAGTCCTTTACCTCACCCAGAGTCTACTACCAGTGATGAGAAGGTTAGAAGTTTGTATTTACAGAAGAAACTCAAACTAAGTGGAAAAAAAAATCAGCATTCTCAGTAAAGTCTAATATTTGGTCTAGATAAAATGTTAATGTAATATGCATTAATCAGCATCAGGTTGTACTTGTCTTACATGTGAAACCCTGTGAATACTAAGGAATTTTAGGGAAAGAAGATAATTTGTTTATAGATAATTTTTTATGACAAATTATTGGAGAGAATAGTAGTCATTTAAGATAAACCTGTTTTTTTTAGAGGATACATAAATTTATAAATTTAATTTCTCTGGGTTTTGCTTTTTTTTTTGTACAGTGACAGCTTAATTAAGAATCTTTGCAACTAAAAATTGTTTGAACAAAGGTTATATAGACTTTTAAAAGGTTAAAGGAATAGCTACTTACTTCAGCAGTGATCTTTGGTAATAGCAACTAACAGGATGACGATGACACTGTCTTACTTGGTATAGTCTTTTTGTAGTAATTTAGTGCCTCATTCCTAGATCTGACTACTTTGGTACCTGGGGCCAACTGGGGTATATTATGTGCTGAGTTACCATTATTACAGATGTTTCTCAACTAATGTTCATTCATTAGCACATCTACTAAACACATTTATTTGGAGGCATGGGGCGCAATAAAAGGCAATGACAGTGTTCTTTTGTAGGTTATGTTACTCTAAAATCATAGCCTAACTAATGGACTTTTGCCATGGCAGAGGAGCTAGAAGTAAGGCAGAAAAGGTAACTATTCATTGATACCTAGGAATAAATGCTTTGACCATTAGGTGTTTTGTATTTTTTTATTTACTTATAATAAAAGTGTATTCTCATTATTAAAAAACTTTAAGAATCCAGAAAAATATAAGAAAGAAATTACCTTTTACCCCATAACTGAGCTGTAAGACTTACTAATATTTTGAAACATTTTTCCTAGATATATGCATACCTTTATACATAGAAATATACATATATATATTGGGCTTCCGTAGTGGCTCAGACAGTAATGAATCTGCCTGCAGTGCAGGAAACCCGAATTCAATCCCTGGGTTGGGAAGATCACCTGGAGAAAGGAATGACTACCCACTGGAGGATTCTTGCCTGAAGAATTCCATGGACAGAGAGGAGCCTGGCAGGCTACAGTCCATGAGGTTGCAAAGAGCTTCCTAACACTTTCACACATATACAAGTGAATAGTTACATAGAAGTATAAAGGGATAAAAAGATAAATATCAAGAAGAATCATAGTTTACTTTTTTATATCATGTTTTAGACAGCATTAATGAAGATTTTCCCATGCCATTAGAAAATTTTCCAAAGTCATAATTTTTAATGTACTTTATCATTATCATAATGTATTTACAGATCTTGAATGTAAATATTGTTTCCACATTATCACAGTTATAAGAAATGCTGTTAAATCTTTGATATAAATATCTTTTACCTAGAGAATATTCCAGTCCCTTCGCACTGAACAGTTTTTTCCTGCTGGTTGCTGCTTTAGCCCTCTTAGGGGTACTACTTCCTGCAATCTTCAGTCATTAGCTCACACTGGGCAAGGCATAGTTATTGGAATAGCTGTAAGAAGTAAATTCTGAGCCCCCTTCTCTTTCTCAATTTTTTCCTTCTTAAATGCTCTCATCCAGACCTGTAACTTTAAAAACCATCTACCTGGTTTCCAAATTTGTATCAACCCAGATATTTCCCAGATTTCCATATTCATATGCAGCTCTGTCTTGACATTTCCTTTTATGTGTCATGTTAAACGTAGTATGCCTAAATTAGAGCCCTTCCCACCCCCCACCCCCCCACCATCTTCTTCGTCTCAGTAAGTTTTCTCTCCATCCACCTAGTTGCTCTGGCCAAAAATAAAGAATACTTAATTCCCTCTTTTCCTTTTCAATGAGCATATCTTACCAAACCTACTTCCTGAATATATCCTTAATTTATCTCTTTCATCTTCACTGTCACAACTGTAGTCCAAATCATCTTTTACTTGGATTATTAAGTTACCTTCTAATAATTGTTAATAATTATTTGTTAATATAGTGTTCAGTTAATAAAACTTTTAGCAATTACCAGGACTTTCTACTTCCATCTCCAACCTATTTTCCATTAGCTGTGTATTTTTCTTAATTGATGGCTTTTTCTTTTTAAATTCTTTTTAATTGAAATGTAACAAACATGCAGAAAGTGTCCAAACACAAGCATATACAGAATACTTAAATTTATGTAGATGTATATCTGATATACATGTATTTGAGTGAAAGTCACTCACCAGAATACTGGAGTGGGCAGCTGTTCCCCTCTCCAGGGGATCTTCCCAACCCAGGGATCGAACCCAGGTCTCTTGCATTGCGGGTGGATTCTTTACCAGCTGAGCCACCAGAGAAGCTAGACTGTATATTTTTAATATGTCACTTCTGTGCTTAAAATCCTTCAGTGGTTTGCCTTTGCATTTAAGGTAGTTCACACTTCTCCGTAAGCCATCATTGATTTAGACTTGTATTCTTATCCAACCTCACCTCATTCCTTTTCTGTGATAGTGTTCATCAGATATTCTAAGCTTTTTCCTCCCTCAAAGACATTGCTCTTGGTATTGCTTCCTTCTCCCTAGAATGCACTCCTCATCTTTCCAGTACCAGTTCAAATGCCATTTTTCAAAGAAGCTCACTTTACCTCACTATGCTATCTAAAGTAGCCAACTCCAACTTTCCCTCAGTTAATCTCTCGTGATTTATTGATATTATGTTATACTGTTAGTCTGTAACACATTACTGTCCAAAATTTTCTTGTTTGTTTTACTTGTTTACTGTCTCTTTTCCTCCTAGTCCTTCAGGGCATGTTGTAATTTCTCAAACTTGTCAAGTAAACGAAGTTCCAGTAGTACTAGTTTTTCTTTCTTCCTGTGTAGCTTAATAAAATTGTGAGAATAAATGGCAGTATAAAGGCAAATTCAAGGAACATGGTGGACCAGTTTTTATACTAGTTATGGAGTTCTGGATAATCTGTTTTCTAATCTGTAAATTGGGGAAAAGACCATCTATAAGGTTCCGTGTTTTTCTTTACTTTGGAAAGATCTTACTCCAATAGTTTAGTTTTACATTCAAGGTATTAATATTACTTCACCTTTTGATACTGAGAAATTATTGGTAATGTAGAGATAGTTACCTGAAATTGGCAAACATTTGTATTACTTAAAAAAAATTTTTAACATTTCTATTATTGATATCAACTATAAAAGAGTCTCCTGGACCTACTTCTTCTTTATACAATATAATGATGGAGTAGGACAAGGAAGTCCGATCTGAATTTTAAGTTCTGTACTTCCATGAGAATGGAATTGTAGTTTTATATTTTACTAGAATTCTCATGGAGTTATATAGCCAAGTTGCCCAGCCTAAGTTATTTCTAGATTGATGGTAAAACAAGTTGTACTGAAAAAATCACTCAGATGTTTTTTAAATTAAAATATTAACACTGCATTTGAAACAACAATTTTCTCGTAATTCACTTTAAATAAATATTAATATATTTTGGGGTGATACTAAGTACTAAGTTTGTGGGGTTTTTTTTAAGACATGTCATTCTATTCATTAAGGTACATGAGTTGACTTGGATTTTTAAATTTCATTGTTTCTCCATCTCATTATTAAATAGGAAGTACCATTGGCACAAACTGCACAGCCTACATCAGCTATCGTTCGTCCAGCATCTTTACAAGTTCCCAATGTGCTGCTTACAAGTTCTGACTCAAGTGTCATTATTCAGCAGGCAGTACCTTCACCAACGTCAAGTACTGTAATCACCCAGGCACCGTCCTCCAACAGGCCAATTGTGTAAGTGATTTGGGCCAGTCATTGAATTTTATGAATTGTTAAGTTTTTGTTGTCATGGTTTTCCTAAGACATTTAATTATTCTAATTGTGGCCTTAGTTTTGTGTGTGTGTTAATCATTTTTGCATGCTTTTATTTTTGGAAAAAATACTTGGATAATTTTTTTTTAATATAAATGTTTTCTAACACATTAGAAAACATATACAGAGCTTAATTTTAAAGACAAATTAACACAGATTGTGATTTTAACATGGTCTCTTATTTTCATGCTATTTTACACAAAACACATAAGATTATCTTTATCACTAGATAACATTTCTTTCAGGGCTTCCCTGGTGGCTCAGATGGTAAAGAATGTGCCTGCAATGCGGGAGACCCGGCTTTGATCCCTGGGTCAGGAAGATCCTCTGGAGAAGGGAATGGCTACCCACTCCAGTATTCTTGCCTGGAAGAATCCCATGGACAGTGGAGCCTGGCAGGCTGTTGTCCATGGTATTGCAGAGTAAGACACAACTGAGCAACTGACACAAAACATTTCTTTCAGTTTTTACAGGGAGCTCTCAAGAACTTTCTGATAAGAATTTCTCTCAGTTAATATATTACAGCTTGTTCTCTAAGTAAATTTGTAGCTTTTCCCATTTTTTTCCTTTTTTTCTACACTGCTTACATACATTGTGCATTTAAGATGCAATTAAAACTAATTAAATTTTACAATGTGCTTTGCAGTGGTTCAGAAATGTTGGTTTAATTACTTGAGCAGTATATATACACCATGTATGATTTTTTGTGGGTATTTTGTTCATTTTAGGAGAAACGGTATCAAGTTTGCATCTGTCACATGGGCATTTTCCTTGGGCTGGACCTCTTGTTCGTTTTTTTTTCTTCCAGTTTTGTTGAGATATACAGTGAACGCTTAGGGCTTCCCAAGTGGCGCTAGTGGTAGAGAACCCACCTGCCAGTGCAGGAGACATAAGAGATGCTGGTTCGATCCTTGGGCCAGGAAGATCCTCTGGAGAAGGAAGTGGCAAACCACTCCAGGATTCTTGCCTGGAAAATTCCATGGACAGAGGAGCCTGGCAAGCAGATGTAGTCCATGGGGTTGCAAAGAGTCAGACATGACTGAGCACACCATACACATACACATTACATCCCTAGTATTTATGTGTCTTCCAACTATCAGTATCTTCTGACCACCTTTGTTACCATACAGAGATGATATTACATTATTAATGATTATATTCTTCACACTGCGAATTCATTCCTGTGACTCATTTACTTTGCAACTGGAAGTTTATACCTCTTAATTTCTCTCATCCCTCCATTCCCTTCCCTCTGGCAACCACCTGTCTGTTCTCTATTTCTCTTCTGTTATGTTTATTAATTTTTTAGATGTCTCCGGAAATTTTATTTTTAAATTATAATAGTAAAAATACTTTTATATTTTTTAGACATCATTGATTGGATTTCTTTTTTCTAATTGCCCTTCTTTTGTTTTCCTTAGTCCTGTACCAGGCCCATTTCCTCTTCTGTTACATCTTCCTAATGGACAAACCATGCCTGTTGCGATTCCTGCATCAATCACAAGTTCTAATGTGCATGTTCCAGCTGCAGTCCCAGTAAGTTTTTAGACTATTTAATATTTTCTTTATAGAAAACTGATCTTTATAATCAGAAAATACACTTGGGGCTGCTTAATTAGTTTATGAAACTGAATTCAACAAAATACTTAGTGTTAAGTAATATTTACTCATCGATATTTACTGTGATAGCATAAATCTTTCAAGGCAAACATAACTGGATAAATAACATTTTTCAATCCTTGAATCTTAATTGTTTTCCTTTTATTTTTAGTATTAAGAACTAATTCCTAAGGTTCAAGAGGGAGAGGATATATGTATACCTATGACTGATTTATGTTGCTGTTTGGCAGAAACCAGCAAAATTCTGTAAAGCAATTATCCTTCAATTAAAAAATATATTAAAAAAATAAACGTAAGGTTGGATTTTTTAAAAAAACTAATTCCTTATTCAACCCATTTCAATTTGCTGGATTTGTAGAACTCAAATATTAACATAGGGGACTTCCTGGTGGTGCGGTGGCTAAGACTCTGCGCTCACAATACAGTGGGCTCAGGTTCAATCCCTGGTTAGGGAACTAGATCCCACGTGCCTCAACAAAGATCAAAGATTCCATGTACTGCAACCAAGACCCAGCACAGCCAAACAAATAAAAACAAATGTATTAAAAAAAAATATTAACATAGATTTCTGTTTTGTAAGATATTTATACTGGAACATTTATCAGGTAACTCCATGTTATTTTGATTATTAGAGAAATCGTTTATAAAAGCATTCTGAACTTTTATGGTCATGTTGGGTTTATGGAATTCCTTTGCTCTCCCAAGCATGTGAAAATCTAAATGGTTTATTAGAATGGACAATAGATAGTTCCCACTTTTCCTAATGAGAAGATCAAAAAGAAGTTTTTTGAGGGGCATGTTAATTATATAAATGTTGAAAGACATAGTAGTTAAATACCTACTTATACTATTCAGTAACTTAGTGAGTATTTAAAGGCACATTCTTTGGAATAATATATTATAAATAATGCTTTTTTTTCTATTCTCACATTTCATAAGATAACAGAATCTTCAAATGTGTCTTTAATATTCAAGTTTTTGTCATTAGAACCTATTTTTAAGGAACTCACAAAGTTTTCCAAAACACATTATTTTCATCCTCATCTAAGTAATTTCAGTGTAACACTTTTTGAATCTACTATTATAATCCTGGAAATCTTACATTAAGTCCTAATACTCAAAAATACAGTCTCTTTTTTTCCACCTTGTAGATAGATATTTCTGGTCAGTACAGTATAATCATTTATTGTATAGTTTTTAAAAATTATTTTTAAAATCCTCCTTACACTTTTGGTGAGATTATATCCTCAGAACACTTTTGGTGACATTATATTTCATGAATATTAACTAAAATTAATATTAAATACTTATTTTTATTAACTAAAGTGACCTTTCTAAGTATCCAAAATTAGCATTGATTGTAATATTTCAGGTATTTCCACAAAATCAAGGTAATGTGTTGTCTTCAAATGGAACTTTGTAGTTCAAAATGCATTATTTGAGAGTTTTATAAGGACTCAAATATAAGGTGACTACTCTCTCTTTTCTCTGGATATTTTTGATGGGAAAACATTCTTGTATCTGGGTTTATATGGTATCCTGTTAAATGTAACTGCAATGAGAGAAACTGAAATGAAAAAGAGATATACTTTAGTATACAATAACTAATCATTCAGTGTTGATATTATGTTCTTTTAAAAGAAGGCAAAAGACAATGGAAAATCTGTTAAGTAGTGGTATTAGTGAAATTACTAGAGGTGATCAGGTTCTCCTTTGTCATTATGCTTTATTTAATGTATTAAAGAACTCTCATGTATATATTTTATAAACTATATGTATATATTTTAGAAAAGCATAGTTCATATGTATATATTTTAGAAAAGCATAGTTCATATGTATATATTTTAGAAAAGCAAAGTTCATTGTTGAAATTACTTTTTATGCCTAGTTATACAAATTTTAACATTCTTTCTCATTCAAAATGGGGGTGTGATAGATCTGTGAGAAATTTGCATCACTCTGAATATTATTCATTTCTATAAGAAGGAATTATTAAAAAAGTAAATTATGAAAATTGAAGATTAAAAATGAATGTCTTAGAAAAATTGACAATTTTTGAAGGATAAATCAGGATTAAGATCATTAAGGGTTCAGATACAGTTTTCTGATTCTGCAGTCTCAAATAATTTTATCAATGATTATATTTATATTAACTATAAATAGTAATATATTGGGTTGGCCAAAAAGTTCATTCAGTCCCTCCTCATAAGATGGCTCTAGTGGCACTCAGTTGTCTTTAATTTCATTTGAAACAATTTTGTTAGATTGTATTGTGACAGCTGTCATATCAGTGTACATTTTTTAAAAAAATTGAAATCAGTGAATTATTTATAGCCATTTTAATATTGAATGAAAGCAAAAGCAACATTTTCAACACATTTATGCTTTATTGTTTCAAGAAAGGTAAAAACGCAATTGAAATGCAAAAAAAAAAAAAAGACGTGTAGTAAATGAAGAAGGTGCTGTGTCTGATAGAACGTGTCAAAAGTGGTTTGTGAAGTTCGTGCTGGAGATTTCTTGCTGGACGATGCCCCATGGTTGGGTAGTCCTGTTGAAGTTGATAGTGATCAAATCGAGGCATTAATTAAGAACACTAAATCTTATATCATGAGTTTGATAGCTGACATACTCAAAATATCCAAATAAGCACCGAAAATCATTTGTACCAGCTTGATTAATCATCACTTTGATATTTGGGTTCCATGTAAGTGAAGTGAAAAAAACCTTCTTGACTGTTATTTCTACATGTGATTAGAAAGGTAATGAAACCATTCCATTTTTAAAACAAATTATGACGGGAACCTAGAACAGTTCTTTGCTCAAAAAGATAAAAAAGTTTTGGGAAGATAGAATCATTAACTTGTCTGAAATATGGCAGAAGGTAGTGGAACAAAACAGTGAATATGTTGTTCAGTACAGTTCTTGATGAAAATGAAAAATGTGTCTTATTTTTTACTTTAAAAACAGAAGGAACTTTTTGGCCAACACAATATATACTTTCTGTTAATGTATAATATATTGTCATATACATATTAATATATACTTACTATGTAAGTTATTATAGCAGCCATTTTGCAAATAAAGTACAAATCTCATTTTGAATATATTCTCTAGTAATAATTTTTCAATATCTTCTGATAGCTTGTTCGACCAGTCACCATGGTGCCTAGTGTTCCAGGAATTCCAGGTCCTTCCTCTCCTCAACCAGTGCAGTCAGAAGCAAAAATGGTAAGCAAGATTTTGTTTGTTCTGTACATATCTTGACCCTGTTTTGAATTAGCTTTTTCAATTGAAGCCCACTTCAGATGTACAATTTAGATCAAATTTTATAAATTTGTGGGCTGTATTACATTATAGGGGAACCAGAAAGTTTGGAAAAGGAAAGTTTTAATTAGCATAGTGACAGGGTACTGGTACTTAAGCAAATAAATCGATTGGGAGTAAAGTTCTAGTTTTTATCATTGGTTTGTCTGATGTTTGAGGTAGCTTTTTAGGCAAACTCCTCCTGCTGGAGGCTAGGGATATTGCAGCTGAAACTGGAAGTAATCATCTGAAGGCAGCCCTGACATAATGAATGATTTTAAACAGTCATACAAATGAGTAGAACAGTATTAAGAAAAAATTCTGAAATAGTATACAGGTTAGTAAACATTATATATATAAAGGAAAACCATATTTTTGACTTATGTTTCAGGCACTAAGAAATCAATCTTAAGGGGTAAACTATAGGGTAGGAAGCAGAAGACATATTTTCATTTTACTCATAATTCTTCTGTTCACTACCCCCAAACAAGCCACTTTAATTTTTCTGAGACTCATTTTCCTCATCTGTAAAATAAAGGGATTAAACTTTGATTCCTGGGGTCTTTCTTAGCCTCAATCTTTCTTACTTGCTAATCATCTTAGTAGATGACCTGAAGCTGCTGCTATGGGGTGGGAGGATCAGTGGGGTAATTTTCTTTTAAATCAAAATAATTCTCCCTTCTACAATTTAACGCACTTTAGAGCTAATTTTTAACTAAAATCAATCGATAGTTGTTAGACACCTATTATTTGTTTCAGTTATATGCTAGGCACTACACTGACATTATAAATTTGTACCCATAAAAACCATTATGTATTATTGCAAGGCTTTAAATTTTTTACTGCTATTCTCCATTAATGCAAATAATCAGTCTGAATTTGGCATGTGAGAACTTTTTTTTTAACAGTAAAACTTATATACTGTCTGAATAAATAATAGTTGGTTGAAGAGTATTAAAATTAGCTGGTTATTGATGATAGTGAAAGAACTTGAAAATCCAAGAGGAGAATTTTTCATGTGACACCATGTTTAGGTTAAAGCCATGGAACTAAGATGAATCTTTTTCACTTGATAGCAGAAGGCCTTCACTGGGAATATGTTTTACACTTCCTACTTAACGTAACTAGTATAATGAAAAATTGAATTAGTGAGAACTGTGTAGCAGAGAATAGAAGTTAAAGAGATCCTGTTGTTGTTCTCTGCATCTCAGAATACTTTTACATATTCAGTGGACTTTTCCCTCCACAGTTTGTAAAGAACAGATCAGATTTAAAGAAATACTTTTGGCTATAAGATAGAAACTAATAAGATTCCCTGAATAACTGAATAAATTTGAGAAATTTAATTAGTAAGAATAAAAATATTTTGTATGCTTGTACACTGAAAAGTACCAAAGCTGTATTTCACATGTTTATGTATGAAACACAGTGATAGGTTGAAGGCCCCCCAAATTGCATGGGGAGTCACAAATTGCCTCACTTAAATTTAACAGTCCAATTAAATTTCTTAGTAAAATATTGCTAACATATAAAATAGCCATATTTAGGTGATTACCTGTTTAAATTGGGATAGTAAATAAGATTGTCCTATTTTTTAATTAAATAAAAAGATTCAGAAATTAGCCTCCCCCCTCCTTTTTTTAAAGCTTTTTGTTATGGAAGATTTCAAGTATTATATACAAAGTAAATAAGATTCTGTAATGAATCCCCATGTACTCATCACCCAGCTTCAATTATTAGCAGTGTAACTGTTGTTCTTCCTCAGACCACTCCTTACCCTCACTGAATTATTTTTTAATAAGCCTTTCTTAAATGTAAAATTTACATAGATTGAAATGGACCAATTTAAACTGTACAGTTTGAGTGCATTCGTGTAACCCACCTCTATTTCGGTATAGAACATTAACATCTACCCACGTTTCTTTATGCCCCTTCCCTCAGTCCATCTCCCCCGGCTGTTAATATTTATCAACAGCAGTGTAAATAAAATCACTGTATACTCTTGGGTTCAGCTGAGTATATGTCTGTGGAACTTATCCATGCGGTTGTGTGTATTGTAGTCTCTTTCTGTTGCTGAGTAGTTTGCTGTGAGTATACCACAATTTCTTTATCCATTCTTCTGTTGGTAGAACTTTGATTGGTTTGGTTTGATTGTTTCTAAACTTGAATTAAAATGTCAGTGTCATTGATTTTCTTATTAAGCATCAGGGGGCTAAAAAGATTTACTAAATAAATAATTGTATAATTCTAATGGGAGAAAGTTGAGACTAGGTTCATATCCTAGTGCATAGAGGTTTTTTAATGATCAGATAAATGATCATGGGATTGGATTCTTTTCTCTGTCAGTGATAGAACTCTTAATTCCATTCTCTCCAAATGAATGGTCCCCAGCCCATATCCCCTAGATTCATGTTACATGTTAAATAATTTTTCTGACTTTTTACCAGTCTGAAGCCCCCCAGCAAATTTCTTCTTTCACTGCTTCAGTTGGATTTTGCTTTGTTGTTTTCAACTCTGAAAATATTTAAACATCCTACCTGTTTGATTCTGCATCTCTGTTAAGGATTTATTTGACCTTTGTGGTCACAGTCTGTTAATGTTAAATAGTACAACAATAGTAACTGTGCTAAAATGTGGGTAAAAAATGTTTGAGAAATGGCACCATTTGAACACACTATAGCTGCAGAGAAACTTATTTGTATCCTAAGATAGCCAAGGATGCTTTTGCGGTGGCCTGGTTTTCATGTGCCCAGTGCTTACTGGAAGATTTATATGCATTGTGTTTGTTACAGATATTTAAAGAAGATCTTTTTTTATGAAGAAATTCTTTCAGGACAACTTGTGCTTGTTTTGTTTTTTAAGAACTTTAAGTCTTTGGAAAAGTAAAAACTTAGTTTAAGTAAAAATATATGGGGGGTCCACAAATAAAAGATTACCTAGTATTTTTTAATACTCTAGGAAAATTCCTGGGATCTACTGTTTTCTACAAAATTTCACTGGCTCTCACCAAATGTAGATATAGTTTAGGGGTTTTGTTTGTCATTAAGCACATTAAACCATAGATATTTGCTACCTGTGTTACTCTTCTAAAAAAAAACAAATTTCCTATGTAATATTTGTAATCAAAAAGTAACTCACCTGAATAAGAAAATGTTAACCATCCAGGAGTTTCATTTAAGAAGATTTAGTTAAGTATTTAAGTTGTATTCCCCAGAATCATTTCTTTAAGACTTGTGTGACAAACTGAGAGGTATCTTTGCACGCAGTGGGTAGCTGGTAGGTCTTCTGCAGGGGGTTTCTACTGAGAGCTGACAGAGGGCATCTTGGCAAATGTTCAGAAACCTACATTAACTTAGTTGGGCCCTGCATGGAGCCTCATGTTCAGCAGAATTCTTCTGACCTCCCTCTGCATGCCAAGCTAATCAGCAAACACCAAATGAGCCCACTCCAACGAAACAGAATCTCTCCCAACCTACTTCATTTTCATATGTTCTCTGGGGGTGGGGAGCAAGATTTCACAAGGACTGATGATGCTGCAAAGACCACAATAATGATAATTAACTTGCTGAATTTAGAAGATTATGCTGTTAATTAGTTGCAAAATAAAGATAAGTAATAGAGCAGCAGATGGTAGGATAACACCCAGGAGAAGGAGGGTTATTACTCTGATGAGCTTTTGTGGTGCTTATGAAATATGGATCTGACTTTTTCATAAATTGTTTCTAGAGAACATTGTGTTTTTTCTTTGAACTATGATCAAGTAATTTATTCCTACCAGGTAACTGACAGATGTGATAAAAATTTGCTTTCATGGGTACAACATATAACATAGAATTTGAATAACATTATTTTTAGCAGATTACCTCTTAAGATGGATCTCAGACTGGTCAGCACAACACGACTATATTCACTCTTTTTTTTGTTTTTCCTACATTTACTCTTTAATTGACACAGTCTTTAAGACAAAAAGTTTTCAACATAGTAGCTGAATTTTACAACACTAAAATTTAACTCTAACATTAAAGCACTAGTCTGCTTAGAAACATAGTAATAAAGATTTTTGCTTTCTTTTCTTTAGTTTAAAATTAAAATTATGCCTAGCTTTTATTGTACATATTAGAGAATATAGACTTGTTAAAACTTATATAATTTCTCTGAGTACTTAATCTTCATTTACTTATGTTAGATTTCTCTATTGATAGAATTTTGATCCAGTAATGGACAGACCAGTGTCTGATACTCTTAATGGTTACTAAAATATACTTAGAATACTTAATGTGAGGACTTCCCTGGTGGTCCAGTGGCAAAGACTCTGTGCCCCCAATGCAGGGAGCTGGGGTTTGATCCCTGATCAGGGAACTAGATTCCACATGCTGCAACTAAGACCCAGCACAGCTAAATAAATAAATATTTAAAAGAAAAAAAGAATACTTAATGTGAGACAAAAGCTCTAGTTTGAAAAACCTTTTGTTTAAAATATGTTTGTTCAGTGAACCAGGAGTCAACAGACAGAATTTCTGTTCCTGGATCTGCTTCTAACTTGCTCTGTGATCCTGGGAAGTAACTTCACTCTTGGGGCCTTAATTTATCTATAAGATGGTAATTGGACTAATTGAGTAGCTCCAAAATTCTGTTGTAAAATAAATATCTATCATATTTATAGATGTTTTCATTAGTTTGGGGGACCAAATTACCCTTCTTTAAAATGTCTCAACATATATGTGGGTGGATTGCAGATATCCTTACATTAGTTGTAAAATGTATATGAATCACCGTTTAAACAACTTTCTTCTCCTAACCCACTGTAATTTTTTTTAGCATACATTTGTTTTTAAATATGTTTGTTTAAAAAAAAATTTATAGTTTAAAAAAAAATCTGTAGTTCAGAGCAGCGTTAATTAACCCTTGAAAATCTTTTTCTTGCATTTTGTATCCAGTGGCACACTTCCAAGTTAGACCCATTGTAATCAATGTAACAGCATGGAGCAAACATTAGAGCTTCCTCACTGGATGAGTACTGTATACCCTAGGGCAGTCAAGAGAGGATAATGAATGAATACTGATGCTGCTTTTAAGTGCTCTATAAGGTAGTAACTTGCCCTACTAAAGATTATTCAAGAGAGTGATGTTTATGTACTTCAGACTCCCCTATGTGCAGTTACTGTATTTCATTAATTCTAAGAGCTAAGCTCTTTACTATAAAACTTTAAATGCTCTTCAATTCTATCTTTTCTACCTAAGGACTTAAAAATGTTTTACCAACACATAATTTTCCAAGCTTCACGTTTCAACCAGTACTTATATTTTTATACATTTTAAATCCAAAAATGAAAGCCCTAACCTAATGCTATTATAGATTGGCTTTTAAAAGATGTAATTATGCACACTGACCACCTCCCCAGATCCTCCTCCTTCTGTTTATATGACCCACACTTTCAAATTCCTCCCTTTTTGCTTTCACTTCTTTGACCATTTAGTTTAAGTATTCCTTCCTGATTACAGCCAAGTACTGCTTTGGTCACCTACCTAATGAGTTTTAATCCATCTACTTCCACACATTATCCCATCAGTTATGAGTGTCCCAATTTCCTGAATCTTAGCTGCTAATGTGGTTATTTCTGCTTGTTTATAAGAGAAGGAAGAAAAAATGGAACTGGGAATCTTAACCTGGATTCTGAAAGATGCGGTGTACCATGTGGTCTTGAGAATATATTTTCCAAAATAAAATACATCTGGAAGAGTTCATGGTGGTCCAGTAGCTAAGACTCTGCGCTCCTGATGCAGGGGACCCAAGTTTGATCCTTGGTCAGATCCCACATGCACAACTAAGAGTTTGCATGCTGCAACTAAGACCTGGCACAGTCAAATAAATATTTAAAATTTTTTAAAATATAATATTAAATATTAAAATTTTAATTTAAAATTTTAAATATTTAGCTTCAGGCTGAGCTAAAACTGTCCTTAAAATGATCCCTGAGTACTTTTTTTCCTAAGTATATTTTGAAAATACAAAAGTAAAGGAACTCTTGTGATTCTTTGGTGTCCATACCCTAACACCTGAACTGTGAAAATAGAGGGCTCGATTTTTGAAAAAGGTTAGGAAGCTCATAAAAAATTAAGAAATCCTTGTATAACTCAGGTAAGTTTTACTAGGTTGGTCATAACTTTCCTTCCAAGGAGTAAGCATCTTTTAATTTCATGGCTGCAATCACCATCTGCAGTGATTTTGGAGCCCCCAAAAAATAAAATCTGACACTGTTTCCCCGTCTACTTGCCATGAAGTGATGGGACCAGATGCCATGATCTTTGTTTTCTGAATGTTGAGCTTTAAGTCAACTTTTTCACTCTCCTCTTTCACTTTCATCAAAAGGCTTTTTAGTTCCTCTTCACTTTCTGTCGTAAGGGTGGTGTCATCTGCATATCTGCATATTCAAAAGCAGAGACATTACTTTGCCAACAAAAGTCCATCTAGTCAAGGCTATGGTTTTTCCAGTAGTCATGTATGGATGTGAGAGTTGGACTGCGAAGAAAGCTGAGCGCCAAAGAATTGATGCTTTTGAACTGTGGTGTTGGAGAAGACTCTTGAGAGTCCCTTGGACTGCAAAGAGATCCAACCAGTATATCCTAAAGGAGATCAGTCCTGGATGTTCTTTGGAAGGAATGATGCTAAAGCTGAAACTCCAGTACTTTGGCCACCTCATGCAAAGAGTTGACTCATTGGAAGAGACTCTGATGCTGGGAGGGATTGGGGGCAGGAGGAGAAGGGGACGACAGAGGATGAGATGGCTGGATGGCATCACCGACTCAATGGACGTGAGTTTGAGTGAACTCCGGGAGTTGGTGATGGACAGGGAGGCCTGGCGTGCTGCAATTCATGGGGTTGCAGAGTCAGACACGACTGAGCAACTGAACTGAAGTTTTATATATTTAATCTTTACCTCAGCGCTACAAGGAAGTTTTCATTTTTCCCAGTTTTACAGATAGTTTGTTCAGATAGTTTGGGACAGAGTTAATTTCTAAACAGTAAAGTATCTTCTCAGCTGCACACATTTTGTATGCTAATATATATACATACAGTATATCTTATGTATGCTAACCAGTGAAGAAACTAGGACTTTATGAACTGCTGTTTGCAGTTCATAAAGAAGTACTCAGTCAGAAAAGATGGGGAAAACATACCTAATCTGGGGTGATATGGCTTTAGCGGTTACAGTATCAGACTTGGCATTCCGAATCCTTCATGGTTGTCTTTCGCACCACTTGGCTTGCAGGATCTTAGGTCCCTGACTAGGGATTGAACTTGGGCCTATGACAGGGACAGAGTGAAGTCCTAACCACTGGACTACCAGGGGATTCCCTTGTAGTTGTCTTTTGAAACGTCGAGCCACCCAGCCTTAGATTATCTTTCTTGATTTTTCCATTTTCTTTTTTTTTCCCTTCTTTTTTTGGTGGGGGGAGGTAGGATAATATACATAACATGTGCCATGGAAAAACTGCACTTTGAAAAGGAGATCCAGATTTAAATCTAGGATCTTAACTAGCTTAATGGCTGTGTGACCTTGGGCAAATGGTCTCTAGTGTCCTAATCTGCCAAATTCAGACTGAAATTGAAGAAAGTGGAGAAAACCACTAGACCATTCAGGTATGACCTAAATCAAATCCCTTATGACTATACAGTGGAAGTGAGAAATAGATTTAAGGCACTAGATCTGATAGAGTGCCTGATGAACTATGGATGGAGGTTCGTGACGTTGTACAGGAGACAGTAATCAGGACCATCCCCAAGAAAAAGAAATGCAAAAAAGCAAAATGGCTGTCTGAGGAGGCCTTACATATAGCTGCGAAAGGAGAAGCAAAAGAGCAAAGGAAATACACCCATTTGAATGCAGAGTTCCAAAGAATAGCAAGGAGATATAAGAAAGACTTCCTCAGCGATCAATGCAAAGAAATAGAGGGAAACAATAGAATGGGAAAGACTAGAGATCTCTCCAAGAAAACTAGAGATACCAAGGAAACATTTCATGCAAAGATGGGCTTGATAAAGGACAGAAATGGTCTGGACCTAACAGAAGCAGAAGATATTAAGAAGAGGTGGCAAGAATACACAGAAGAACTGTACAAAAAAGATCTTCATGACCCAGATAATCATGATGGTTTGATCACTCACCTAGAGCCAGACATCCTGGAATGTGAAGTCAAGTGGGCCTTAGGAAGCATCACTACAAAAAAACTGGTGGAGGTGATGGAATTCCATTTGAGCTATTTCAAGTCCTGAAAGATGATGCTGTGAAAGTGCTGCACTCAATATGCCAGCAAATTTGGAAAACTCAGCAGTGGCCACAGGACTGGAAAAGGTCCGTTTGCATTCCAGTCCCAAAGAAAGGCAATGCCAAAGAATGCTCAAACCACTGCACAGTTGCACTCATCTCACATGCTAGTAAAGTAATGCTTAAAATTCTCCAAGCCAGGCTTCAGCAATACGTGAACCGTGAACTTCCAGATTTTCAAGCTGGTTTTAGAAAAGGCAGAGGAACCAGAGATCAAATTGCCAACATCCGCTGGATCATGGAAAAAGCAAGAGTTCCAGAAAAACATCTATTTCTGCTTTATTGACTATGCCAAAGCAAGAGATGGGCTTACCAGACCACCTGACCTGTCTCTTGAGAAACCTGTATACAGGTCAGGAAGCAACAGTTAGAACTGGAAATGGAACAACAGACTGGTTCCAAGTAGGAAAAGGAGTACGTTAAGGCTGTATATTGTCACCCTGCTTATTTAACTTCTATGTAGAGTACATCATGAGAAACGCAGGGCTGGAGGAAGCGCAAGCTGGAATCGAGATTGCTGGGAGAAATACCAATAACCTCAGATATGCAGATGACACCACCCTATGGCAGAAAGTGAAGAACTAAAGAGCCTCTTGATGAAAGTGAAAGAGGAAAGTGAAAAAGTTGGCTTAAAAAAAGCTCAACATTCAGAAAACGAAGATCATGCCATCTGGTCCCATCACTTCATGGCAAATAGATGGGGAAACAGTGGAAACAGTGTCAGACTTTATTTTTCTGGGCTCCAAAATCACTGCAGATGGTGATTGCAGCCGTGGAATTAAAAGATGCTTACTCCTTGGAAGGAAAGTTATGACCAACCTAGATGGCATATTAAAAAGCAGAGACATTACTTAGCCAACAAAGGTCCATCTAGTCAAGGCTGTGGGTTTTTCCAGTGGTCATGTATGGGTGTGAGAGTTGGACTGTAAAGAAAGCTGAGCGCCAAAGAATTGATGCTTTTGAACTGTGGTGTTGGAGAAGACTCTTGGGAGTCCCTTGGACTGCAAGGAGATCCAACCAGTATATCCTAAAGGAGATCAGTCCTGGGTGTTCATTGGAAGGACTGATGTTGAAGCTGAACCTCCAGTACTTTGGCCATGCAAAGAGTTGACTCATTGGAAAAGACCCTGATGCTGGGAAAGATTGAGGGTAGGAGGAGAAGGGGACAAAAGAGGATGAGATGGTTGGATGGCATCATTAACTCGATGGACATGGGTTTGGGTGGACTCTGGGAGTTGGTGATGGACAGGGAGGCCTGGTATGCTGTGGTTCATGGGGTCGCAGAGTCGGACAGGATTGAGCGACTGAACTGAACTGAATCTGTAAAATCAACATAGTGTTTATTAGAAACTGATTTAAAAACTACTGATAACACAGCAGCAGGGGTGGATCTCAGGTACATTATGCTATAGGAAAGAATCCAGATTTAAAAGGCTTATTATATACACTATGGTTCCATTTATATGATATTCGGAGAAGGCAAAACTTTGAGAATTGAAAAACAGACTTGGGATTTTCAGGGATCGTGGTGGGAGGTAGTCATGTGTGGATATGAGAGTTGGACCGTAAAGCTGAGCACCGAAGAATTGATGCTTTTGAACTGTGGTGTTGGAGAAGACCCTTGAGAGTCCCTTGGACTGCAGCGAGATCAAACCAGTCATTCCTAAAGGAAATCAGTCCTGAATATTCATTGGAAGGACTGATGCTGAAGCTCTAATACTTAGGCCACCTGATGTGAAGAACTGACTCATTGGAAAAGACCCTGATGCTGGGAAGGATTGAAGGTAGGAGAAGGGGGATGACAGAGGACGAGATGGTTGGATGGCATCACCAACTTGTTGGACATGAGTTTGAGCAAGTTCTGGGAGTTGGTGATGGACAGGGAAGCCTGGGGTGCTGCAGTCCATGGGATCTTAAAGAGTTGGACATGACTGACTCAACTGTGGTGGGAGGAGAGTGTGACAAGAAAGAATCATGAAGTTTTGGTGCATGATAGGACTGTTCTGTATCCTGATTGTAGGAGAGGGTTGCACAACTGTATGTGCTTGTTAAAACTCATAGAAATATATGCTGAGAAGACTTTTACTGTATGTAACTTATACCTCAGCAAAACATTTTTTACACTACTGACCTTGTTTTTAAAATCATACCCAGAATCTACAATGATTAGCAGTAGAAAATATTTACTAACACTTGATTAAGCAGAAATATTGGTGGTCTTTTCATATATACCTCATTTCTAAGGTATCTGGATCAGTTATAGATATTAAGATATGCACAGATGAAAATAAATTGCAAATTTTCTAAGTTATTCTTAGTTGAAGTAAATGAAAACAATTGTATTAGAATCATGTAGAGGACTTTGTCTAAAGCTCTTCTCCAGTATCTACCCCTTTACGCTATTTCCAAAGAAAGGAGAGAGGAAAAGTTGCCAAAAAAGACTCAGGAACGCTTCCCAAAGGTCCTTTTACCTGTCTTACTGATATTTAGGAATGCAGTGGAATATAATAAATCAAAACTAAGTTTAAAGCCTGTGTATTCATTAACAAATGTCTCATTTGGTTAGCTAAAAGTGTGTTGGGAGTTAGATTTGGGTAGAAAGGGAGCATTTTTTTTTTAATTGGTATTTGCATTTCAGAGATTAAAAGCTGCTTTGACCCAGCAACATCCTCCAGTTACCAACGGCGATACTGTCAAAGGTCACAGTAGTGGTTTGGTTAGGACTCAGTCAGAGGAATCTCGACCACAGTCATTACAACAGCCAGCCACATCCACCACAGAAACTCCGGTATGTGTGTTGTTTTTATCATTCATCACTCAGTTTTCCTTAACAAAACCACACAGTGTGACTTCAATGACTATATACTTTGAAAAGATTTTCTGGTCAATTTTTTTTTAATTTAAATTTATTTATTTTAATTGGAGGATAATTACTTTACAGTATTGTATTGGTTTTGCCTTACATCAACATGAATCTGCCACGGGTGTACACGTGTTCCCAATCCTGAATCCCGCTCCCACCTCCTTCCCCATACCATCCCTCTGGGTCATCCCAGTGCATGTGGTCAAATTTTTATTCCAAAAGTATATTTAAAAAGCCTTAAGAAAAGGTAATTCAATATAAAAGTTGAATATATAAAAAATAAATAAGCAGTTACTACTGCTGAGGGCACTCTGTAAATGTTTCTCAGAGTATCTGTATGTTGGTTTAAAATGGTACAGTATCCATCAATAGTATTTAAAGAAAACTTTTTTACTATTGGTTGTATTCAACAAGTAATTTATATATGAACCATATTACTGATATAAGACAGTTCTTGAATTAACACTTGTGAAATGTCACCAAAGTAGCAGATAGGTTTAATGGCAGCTGTTTATACTAGAGACCCATTTCACTCTAATTTGTGTCTGGCCATTAGATGATTGCTATTTCTATATGTCTGCAGTAAAGTGTTACTGTATTTCTGTTAAATGTTACAGAGCTCTATTTAGATGTTTTTCTTCTCTACTTAAAGAATATTAGCATTTAAAATTAAAACTTTCCAATTCAAGAAACACAGCTGAACAACAAGTTTAATACTACCTCCTAAGCATAGGTGTTTAGATAACAGTATTTTACCTTTGTGAAACTTAAGGTAAAGTGAAATAGTTGTGGTTGTCATCCACCAAGCAACTTTACCTAGGGGCCAAAAGAGAGGAAAAGTGAGTGTGTTCTTATGTCTTAATTCAGGGTTAGCCAGCTGGCTCATGAGCCTAATGCAGCTCACGTCTGTTAATCTATGGCTGGCAAGTTCAGTATGGCTTTTACATACTTAAAAGTTTATTTAAAAGAAAATGAATGTAATTTATTTTCTTGTACTACCTGTAGTTTACCTGGATCTCATTTTTATTTATATTTTTATACTTTATTGTATTGGAATGAAACTCCAGGACAGGACAGCAGGACTTTTATCTACTCTGTCACTGCTATACCACTAAAATAGTTCCTGCGTATTTTTCAGTGAAGTAGAATGAATGAATCAATAGAAAAAAGGAGAGAAGGAAGAATATATGCTTCTAAGTAGCCTCAAATCCTTGTTAGAGGTAGAGATATATATAATTCAGGTTCATTACCTGCAGAGCGTAAAGATTTCTGCCTATGGTATAGATGAAGAGAATGTAGAAATTTTTGTTTACATCATTTTAAAATATCATTAAAAGTAGAGGCAAGAGATTTGTTTTCAGGCTGCTACTTTGGATCATGTGTCTATGGCCACAAAGTGCTTTCTTTTGCACTGTTTCCAAAGGTTTATATCCCATCTCCTGTATTCGGGTGTTCTGTGGCACAATTTTGGGATTTGTGAGAGACATGAAGATATTCTATAATCCTAAACACCGGACAGTATCACTAATGACTGAAGATTTCTGTCTGGCTGATTTTGCAGGGCAGACGGACCAATTAAAATGAAAATCTAGACTCTGAGATTCTACCTACCAGGAAAATGAGCATTAATAATTACACAAACCTGACCCTTAGAAAAAGACTGACCCCAAATTTCAGAAACTGAAGAAAAGCTGAATACACTAAAATGTGTATGTACTTTCAACTCCTTAATTTTAAAGAAACCAATTTTTAAAAAACATTTACAGTTTAATGCTATTTTTTTATTGCAAAAATAGCATAGAAACCATGGTATCCCATAGTGAATTTAAATAAAAAGTTATTTTTTATTAGTACCTTAATAATTATCAAAGGATTGAATAATAACATAGTGTTTGCTTAAAAGTGCACTTGGAAAAATAAAAGATCTGTACATCATCATTTGTATTGCATTTTTAAGTTTCTTTGTATTCTCTCTATAAACATGAAAATATTATTTATACAAATGTTAAAGAATAGAATACAATCCTAAAGGAAATCAACTCTGAATATTCATTGTATGAATATTGATGCTGTAGCTCCAATACTTTGGTCACCTGATGCAAATAGCTGACTCATTGGAAAAGACTTTGATACTGGGAAAGATTGAAGGCAGGAGGAGAAGTGGGTGATAGAAGATGAGATGGTTGGATGGCATCACCGCCTCAATGGACATGAGTTTGAGCAAACTCCAGGAGCTAGTGAAAGACAGAGGTCTGGCTTGTTGCAGTCCATGGGGTCGCAAAGAGTCAGACACAACTTAGCAACTGAACAACAACAAAGAATACATTCACTGTGACAGTGAGAATCTAGGTTTAGCAGTGCTTATTTATTTCGAGGAATTTGTTAAACAACAGGGTGATTTGCACATTGCTTCAGAATATTGATGTATACAACAAGACTTAGAAAATAAAATTAGTACCTGTCACCTTTGCAAGGGGCTTCCCCGATAGTTCAGTTGATAAAGAATCCAGCTGCAATGCAGGAGAGCCCGGTTTGATTGCTCGGTTGGGAAGATCCACTGGAGAAGGGAAAGGCTACCCATTCCAGTATTTTGGCCTGGAGAATTCCATGGAATGTATAGTTCATGGGGTCACAAAGAGTTGGCACAACTGAGTGACTTTCACTTTCACCTTTGCAATCCTTTAGTGCCTGTTATATTAATCACTAGGTACAAATATAAAAAGCTTTCATTTGTGTCTATTATAGGCTTCTCCAGCTCACACAACTCCACAGACCCAGAATACAACTGGTCGTCGAAGAAGAGCAGCTAATGAAGATCCTGATGAAAAAAGGAGGAAGTTTCTGGAAAGAAATAGAGCAGCAGCTTCAAGATGCCGACAAAAGAGAAAGGTCTGGGTTCAGTCTTTAGAGAAGAAGGCAGAAGACTTGAGTTCATTAAATGGTCAACTGCAGGTATGGTGCATATATGTAAATTGTTTATTTTTAATAATTATGAACACACATTTTCCTTATTTTTTCCTAGTTAGCCATTCAGACATTTTAGGACACAATATTGGGTGTGTATGGAATCTGTAGTAAAGTGTAGTTTAATAAACCTGTTTGAATACCAAGATGAAGTAATATAACTTTCAATACTGATACAGTGAAGAAGTTTTTAAATGTAAGTGTTTACTTGGCATAGTACAAAAGTACCTAAACTATCTGGTTTAAACTTTATAAAGTTATGATATAGAGTTCAACAGAATCTTAAACTGTAAAATATTACTGGTACTTCACTTTTCTTATTTTTTGGTTCATGTCACAACTGTAGAGTTGGTTCAATTTGCAGTTTTTGTTTTTAAGTTCTTTTGTTCTTTGAATTATAAATTTTGTTTTGTTTTGTTTGTTTTATTTAAAGTGAATATAGTGCTCGTGAAAGGTGCCAGATTGACAGCTTTGGAACTGAAGGACTAATTATCCACAGAACAGGTACAATATGGCCAGTGGCAGTAGAAAGCATTTCATACTGCCCTGCCAGTGTGCCTCAGATTTATTTCTTAGGAACCCTATGTGGTATAAAGGTTTTAAGGCTCCTTCCTATTCAGTCTTTGGTAAGATTTTCAATGATGGCATTTGGCAGCACTAAGTCTATTTCCTTCCTTCTGTTTTTTCTTCCTTTTTTGGTGGTGTTTTTAATGTTGTGAATATTCTCGAGTAAAATCTTCTAAACTACCAATTGATGAGCATCAGTGAGAAAAATCGATGAATTTATGAATTAAATTGATGAATTTAAATTCATTATGAATTTAATGAATTGTAGTTATTATTGGTCAATCCTCTGAGCTGTCCATTCCTACTTAAGAATTAATCATGATTGATGATTGTTCTCATCTTACATCTTTAAAGATGTCACCAGTATCAGTGTCTTGTTTAAACACTTAGGAAAAAGCTTTCTAGCTTTTTTAGCTCCAGGGATAGCATTTCACCTAATGTAAATTTTAATAACTTAACACTTTTTCATATGTGAGACAGACATCTTTTAAAACTCTGTGTTGGGCTTTGAATATTGACATATTAGCTTTAGAACAAATAAATTATCTTGCAAAACTTACTTTTAACCATTTAAAAAATATTAAATATGATTTTAATTTTACCATATCACAGAGACTTCAGATATGTACTTATATACTAGGATATGTTAAATAATATATTACCTGATAAATAAATTCTTCTTCAAGAACGATTTTCATATCATAATTTTTCGAAACAAACGAATTTTTTTCTTTAAAGTGAAACATTATAGATACAAATTTATGTACTATAAAAATGGTTATCAGATTTCTGAATATTAATTATTAAATGTTTGAGTATGCATATTAATACAGTAACGAAGTGATTTAGGTGGATCTATTCTTAAACTAACAAAATCATTCTTCTGAATGACTTGGCTTCTTAACAGTTACATGGTATTAAAAATAACATTCTTTGTTAGCTTCAGTTGTCTTACCCATGGAATAGAGATAATAATACTTGCTGGTCCTCCTGCTCTACATTGTTGTTTACATCAAATTAGAATTTTTGCAGGCATTTTAAAATATATTAATTTTAATAGGATAAATTGATCAATATTTTCTTCTGTAATTTGGCTAATTATGCCTTTTTAAGAAGTGAAAATGTTTCAAAACTATAAAGTGGTATATAAATATATGGTTATATTCTCAAGGTACTGGACTTCAGGTTGGGCCAGTTTTCTGTTCTGACCCAAGTTATAACAATATTAACAACTTTTAATGAGATTGTTGTTCAGTGGCTAAGTCATGTCCAACTGTTTGTGACCCTGTGGACTGCAGCATGCCAGGCTTCCCTGTCCTTCACTATCTCCCACAGTTTCCTCAAACTCATGTTAATCATATTGCTATTTCCTTAATTATACTGCAGCCCTGGTCACCACTATGAACACCAACAGTGCTTTATTATTTCAGAAAACTTTGGAGAATTCAGTATTCACAATAAATGTAATATTTACTTCATTAATTTCATGTTTTTTCCATCATCCAAACTATATAAAAATATCATTATTGTAAAATTATTCATTTTTATATTTCCTAATTTGAGTAGAAATTTCTTGATTGGAGGAATAAAGGCAAGATTTATCACCTAGGTAAGAGTTAGCTAACACTTCAGTTTTGAAGCAGGCATGAAACTTTTTAAATAGAAGTTACAATCAAGAAATCACTAAGTTAAACTCTGTAGTTGAACATAACTACTTAAAACCTCAAATTAAAACAGAACCAGTTGTTTTTTTTAAATTGAGGTATAGTTGATATATAGTATATAATTACGTTTCCATGTACATGTCCTGATTCACAGTTGTTAAAGGTTATACTCCATTTACAACTTACTTTATTCCTTGTGCTGTACAACATGTCCTGGCAGCTTGTTTATTTTATACATAGCAGGTTTTTTAAATGTTTGTTTATATATTTGTCTGTGCTGGATCTTAGTTGTGGCATGTGAACTCATAGTTGAAGTATGTGGGATTTAGTTCTCTGACCAGGAATCAAACCCTGGGCGCTCTACATTGGGAGTGCAGAGACACAGCCACTGGACCACCAGGGAAGTCCCTACATACAGCAGTTTTTAATCTCTTAATCCCCTATCTCTGTCTTGCCCACTGGTAAGCACTGTTTTTTCTCAGTATCTGTTTCGTTTTTGGTTATTCACTATATTCACTAGTTTTATGTTTCAGAACCAAGATACAAGTGATATCATACAGTGTTTGTCTTTCTCTGATTTATTTTACTAAGCATAAAAATCAGTATTTTTAGTCACTAATAATTGAGGAATGGATAGCATCATCGTTAGAAAGAAAGTGTTCTTAGTTTTAAAGATGTATACCAAAACATGAAGCTAGGTGAGATGATGTGTTATTGGGTATTTAAAAAAAAACTTTTGCAAAAAAGAAAGAGAATACGGTCCTTTTGAATATATTAACCTGGAAAATGTCTAATACTATGGGCAAAAAGTAAGTTGCTTGAAAACAGCCCAGATGTCCATCAGTAGGTAAATTGTGGCATATACATCCAATGCAATATTTTTCAGCCACAAAAAGGAGTGAAATTACATGCTACAATGTGAATAAATCTCAAAACATTATGCTAAAGTGAAAGAAGCCACAAAGTCACATACTATATGCCTCCATTTATATGAAATATATAGACCAAATTAATCCATAGAGACAAAATGCAAATGGGTAGTTTCCAGAGATGGGGGGGAGGAAGAGGAAAATAGGAAGAAACTGGTTAATGGATAAGAGGTTTTACTCTTGAATGGTCAGATAGAGAGAGGGTGGTGGTAGCACAGCATTGCAGATGTGTACTAAATGCTACTGAATTTTTCAGTTTAAAATGGTTAGTTCTATATTATGGGAATTTCACCTCAACAGATTACTCAGAAGTCACATACTAAAAATGTATAGCATAATTCTTTTTCATTAATGAAAGCTTTATAGTTAAAATGTATAAATGTGTAGGTATGGAAATCAGTATAGAAATGAATCTTGAAATAGAGGTAAAATTTTAAGAATGACTTGTATTAGTTTGTAACAGTGATAAAGGGGGTTTGGGAAGAAAGGGTACTTCAACTATGACTTTCTCTATTGTTTCAAGTGGATATATGATTTTTTCCTGTTTTTTACTTACATATCATATAAAATAAGTTTTTAAAAAAAGTAAGTGACACATTCTAGTTTTCAGAATATGAAGAGTTAATATGCTTATAATAGATTCTGGAGAAAAAATTTCATTCAATCTGCCAACAGCAAAACTGTTAACTGTGAAGAACAGAATGACTTGTAAAGAAAATTGAATGTCAGAGAAATAATTAAACTCTACTTTATGTGAAAACATTCATCAGTTCTACATTTCCTTAATAATTCTTCACGTGACATACACGTTTAGCTGATCAGGGCAGTAATGACCCATGGTTACTTATATATAATAAAAGGTTTAATGAGTGTTGAGGTGTGACTGTTCATATTTTTACCAAATACATATTAGGTTTTAAGAAAATACTAATTATTCAACTTTACTGTCCCATTCACTGTATTTAATTATATTTTAGCTTTCTAGAATCATTGCTTTAAAAACAAGTTCATCAAATTGTATTAGAGACATTTATGGTACTCTAGACCAAGAATTGGATGCTGTTGGTTATAATCTATTATATTTTCAAAGGTAATATATGATTTTGTCTTTTACTTGAAATGGTTTTAACGCCGTTATGTCTTTGTCTTAAATACTCATCTTGTGGGTTAGTTTTCAGTTTAGAATTGCAGCATTTCCTTTATGAACAAAAGGCAGACTCATAGGAGCTCTTAACATCTGTGATAATACCTGTAGAATTTGTTGTGGATTTTGCTTTTAAAACTTAGGCACTGCAAATGTGTGTGGGCTGGAAGCTCGGTAAATTAATAGAAGCATTCTTTGATAAGATATGTGAGGAGTTTTCACTAATAAGTTAATGATACAGAAAAGGTTTTGTTTACTGGTCCATTGACTTAGGGGAAATGGGATCGGTTTTTTAATCCTGGTACCTAAACAGTATTTTACTTTAGTATTTATCACTTGAAATAGCAATGGCAACAATTGGGAGATAGTATCCAATACCTGAAAATTAAAAAAATGTTAATTCCTGAAAACCTCTAGAACTGTCTTTCTTCTCCACTCCCAGACTGAGTTTTTCACTATATTCTAGAGGGGAAAAGTAATAGTGATGCCACTTCTATCTCACGTATTTTATTCTGAGTACTTCTTTTTACTGTTGTTGCTCAGTCGCTAGGTTGTGTCTGACTCTGCGACCCCATGAACTGCAGCACGCCAGGCTTCCCTGTCCTTCACTGTCTCCCGGAGTTTGCTCAGACTCATGTCCATTGAGTCAGTGATGCCATCCAATCATCTCTTCCTCTGTTGCTCTCTTCTTCTCTTGCCCTCAATCTTTCAAAGTATCTGGGTCTTTGCCAATGAGTCAACTCTTTGCATCAGGTGGCGAAAGTATTGGAGCTTCAGCCTCAGTCCTTCCAAAGAATATTCAGGACTGATTTCCTTTAGCATTGACTAGTTTGATCTCCTTGGCTGTCCAAGGGACTCTGAAGAGTCTTCTCCAGCACCACAGTTTGAAAGCATCGATTCTTCAGTGCTCAGCCTTCTTTATAGTCCAGCTCTCACATCCATACATGACTATTGGCAAAACCATAGCTTTGACTATATGGACTGTTGTTGGCAAGGTGATGTCTCTGCTTTTTAATATGCTGTCTAGGTTTGTCATAGCTATTCTTCCAAGGAGCAAGCGTCTTTTATTTTCATGACTGCAGTTTTTACTAGTCTTTACTAAAATCTTCCCAAGCCTTTACCTCCCCATCTGTCAAACTCATAGAATAAGTACTATTTTAAAGATCAAATAAGAGAGGTAATAGAGAAGTTAAGATACTTAAGCTACTCTTCACAAAAATCAATGATAATAGCAGTGAGAAACTCCCCAAAGAAGAAACTATCCAATATTATTTCTTTAATTTGGGGGATAGTAGCTGAACTAGAAAGTCAAAGATCATGAATTTATGGAACCTGATCATCAATCTGTGGCCAAATATCAATGAAATGTTTTGATTGGTTAATCAGTTAGCTATCCTGTTATTATTTCATCAGTCTAATCTGCTTCAGACAAACTGTAAATATATATTTATATATAATTTGTTCATCAGTATGTAATTAACCTTTGAGTAGATACAAATAGATTAGAGCAATGGTATAGACAATGCCAAATAATTACATATTCTCTTAGACCGTAACTAGCATCTGCTTTATCTTACCAAATACATTTTACTTTGACACCCCCCCAAAAAAATCAGTAATTGGTCGCATTTGAATGCGACTTTATATATGTTTTCAAAATGTTTTCAGAATGACCCAGAAAGACAGTTAATATGTTCTGCAAATAAACTAATAACAGACAAACCAGAAAGGTTTTGGAGGCTGAATCCAATTATAATCGGTCTAAAATGCTTCACAGATACAGAGGTATAAGTCTTTCTTTTCTCCTTTAATCTTAAATCTGCTTATGGCTTACCATTTATTCCTTTCAGAGTCACTGTGACCTAAGCAGACTGGTTCTCTTGTGGCTCTCAGTCACGGTTTATGGAGCTGCCTGGGCTAAGTACTGTTCGCCTATGCAAGTTCTTTCCTTTATACGTATAATTATGTGACTATAATTCTTGACTGTTCTGTTTAATTTGTTGAATTTTCTGCATTTATCATAAATGATTTTTAAAATACTGGCCAGGCTTTGGCAAACTCTTCTAATTCTGCCTAATGTAAAGGTTATATACCAGGATAAGCCTCCTTTTATCAAATCCTACCTGGGACCTGATGTAGACCATAAGCATATGCTTACACTTAGGGCTCTCCAGCTCAACTAAATCCATTTCTTGAAGGTTTGGCCTCTCTTATCCAACAGTGTTTGCTTTGCAGTATTTCTTACAGTCCCAATTCTTTGCTAGCAACCATGTCCCATTGGCTGCTTTCAGTCTAGTGCTGATAACCAGTTTTTAAAGAAATTGAATATTAGGATACAATAAAATACAAACTATTGATTTAGTATAACCTTTTGATCAAAAATCATTTGAGCTTCAGGATTACCATTAGGAAAATCTCTTTATCATTATAAAATATTTTAGATCAGGATGATGGAAAAGATTGGACTAAATTTGTTTTGAGCACACCTTGAGTTTGTTGGGTTTTTTTTCCTTACAATTTCTGTCATTTAAAGGTATAAGGGGAAAATTACATTATTTACATTTTGGATAAAGAACGGCATACTTCTGTATTGTATGTCACTTCAGTTCAGTCGCTCAGTCGTGTCCGACTCTTTGCGACCCCATGAATCGCACGTAGCACACCAGGTCTCCCTGTCCATCACCGACTCCTGGAGTTCACCCAAACTCAAGTCCATCGAGTCAGTGATGCCATCCAACCATTTCATCCTCTGTCGTCCCCTTCTATTCCTGTCCTCAATCTTTCCCAGCATCAGGGTCTTTTCCAGTGAGTCAACGCTTTGCATGAGGTGGCCAAAATATTGGAGTTTCAGCTTCAGCATCAGTCCTTCCAATGAACACCCAGGACTGATCTCCTTTTTAGTATGTGGAAATTATAATATTTAAACATTTTTAAATTTCCTCCTCTCTTCCAGTTTTTGCCCCTGATTAGAATTAAAGTCAGTTAACACAAATATAAATTGTGAAAGTCTTAATCACTCAGTCATGTCCAACTCTTTGCGACCCCAGGGACTATATAGCCCACCAGGCTCCTCTGTCCATGGAATTCTCCAGGCAAGAATACTGGAGTGAGTAGTCATTCTCTTCTCCAGGGCATCTTCCCAACCCAGGTCTTCTACATTGCAGGCGGATTCTTTACCATCTGAGCCACCAGGGAAGCCTTATAACAGGAGTCAAATACCTTCTCCCTAAAGTCCTTAATGTTCATTACCCATTTTTAGCTGGTGGCATCTTTACATTTGTTGACTTGTTCATGGACCAGGTAGTCTGATTAGGTGAACAACCATAATACCACCAACTGTTAGATGGAATATCAGTTTCTGTATTCAAACTTATCAGTTTCAAACCTATCATTTAAAGAGAGATTTTTTGAATATATTTGAGTGCATAGGAATATTGTTTAAACACCCAGAATTTTATTTAAACTATTTTGTATCAGATTATCAACTTGTGACTGCTCAGGAATTTTATCTAATACATCATTTCCTTTCATAATATGGTTTATGATGACTGTCCATATAGAGTATTTAGTTGAAAAGGCATTTGTGATTTTTTAAATTCTGTAATTGAGATGATGCTATTAAGTATGTCAATCTTCCTTTTCTAAGAAAATGAACAGTGTGACTATGTGGTGAGGTTGTTGACAAAAATAATGAAATTAGAACCACTGACCAGTTTTATATTATTTAAGCTATTTCATTTCATCCTCTTTAGTGGGGTGTTTTTTTTTTACCCACTGGAAATAGATTTTAGAGAAGACCATAGTAATTCAGTGTACTCAGTTTATGCTAGGCCATGGGCTGTGATCTGGGGATATAGAAAGCAAGGTGGTTCCTGCTCTTGAGAAACCCCAATCTAACAGAAGTGGCAAATAAGTAAACAAAAAACAATCCAGTGTGATAAGTGCTATCACACTATCAAACACACATACGTACATTTATGTAAATATGGCTGTGGAAGCACAGAAACACACCATGTGTATTTCTATTGTCCTGAGTTGACTTTTAAAGATAGTGAAATAATTAAGGCAAAAAGGAAAGGTTTTCTAGATGGAAATAACTATATTTAGCCATACAAAATTTCTATTTATAGGTCAAAATGATTAAATATAGATTAATAGGTTCAAACTAATGAGAAGGGTGGGTCACAGGTACTCGATTATAAAAGATTGTGTATTCTTGACTAAAAATACATCAGTTCAGTTCAGTTGCTCAGTCATGTCTGACTCTTTGCGACCCCATGAATCGCAGCACGTCAGGCCTCCCTGTTCATCACCATCTCCCAGAGTTCACTCAGACTCAACGTCCATTGAGTCAGTGATGCCATCCAGCCATCTCATGCTCTGTTGCCCCCTTCTCCTCCTGCCCCCAATTCCTCCCAGCATCAGAGTCTTTTCCAATGAGTCAACTCTTCGCATGAGGTGGCCAAAGTACTGGAGTTTCAGCTTTAGCATCATTCCTTCCAAAGAAATCCCAGGGTTCATCTCCTTGCAGTCCAAGGGACTCTCAAGAGTCTTCTCCAACACTACAGTTCAGAAGTATCAATTCTTCGGCAGTCAGCCTTCTTCACAGTCCAACTCTCACATCCATACATGACCACAGGAAAAACCATAGCCTTGACTAGATGGACCTTAGTTGGCAAAGTAATGTCTCTGCTTTTGAATATACTATCTAGGTTGGTCATAACTTTTCTTCCAAGGAGTAAGCGTCTTTTAATTTCATGGCTGCAATCACCAATACATATCCAGCCCTATTTCATATTAGAGAAATTAATGAGAGAAACTTGTAAATGGGAGTCTCAAAATCAAGCTGACAGCAGAAAGAGGGAGAAACATTTTGGATTTTATATGTTGGATTATTCATAATATGGTTTCTTATAAGTCCTGTCATTAATAGAGATAATTAGGAGTATTGACACTAATGAGTTCAGTATTCCATAGAAATTAATTTTATCTAAATAACAGCCGGTTTTTTAAAGCAAAACTTTAAACCTTTTCTTTTGTACTTTAATCACTATACACCCCATTCTTGTCTCAAACACAATGTTCTAAACATAATTTAACTTTTTTTTTTTTTAATGGTTCAGAGTTCTTGTAAAGCATCAGTTTTTGTTTTGTGCTTTAACACAGCATTTACAATTCGTTGTTATTGGGGTGTGAGGAACTGTTTGACTCGACAAACTTGCCTTTGGATTACTGAGCTTTTATTCTTCTTGTGTGTTCCTATCATCAGTCACTTAAGGAGACCTAATAAGTCTAATCTACTAAATTATTTTACATTCAGCTTTCTGGGTAAGAGATTTAGGGATGGAAAAAGAAGTGCTTTAGCTTTTATGTATACCTTTTTGCTGTATTTCTTCATTTAATTTTGGGTTCATGGATGAAATGTGAATAGTTAATGTAAGTCCAAATAAGTAGAGGTATTTGTAAGTTAAGATTTTTTAATGTTATTAATCTGTTACATTCATATTATTTGTAGCTCTTGAGTATTGGTAATTATCACTAATTTATGTGTTAAGGTTTGGGGGTGATCCAAAGGAATTAATTGGGCTTTCTCAACTTGGAACTTCAACATAGAATCTACCAGATTAATGCATCCAAAACAAAGACTGAACTGCTCATTCTGTAATAAGAAGAAGGACAAATCATCATTGATTTATCAGATTTAGATGTGTACAAATGGTCTAGGTCAAAGGCAACTAAGCCGTTTAGACATTATGTCTACTTTCATTGGTTCCGTGTCCAAAAACACAGTGCCTTGTGATGTACTTTAGATAGCTGTGATTCTCCAGTTATTGTGTTTTCCCCTATGGAGATTTTCCTAGTTTCTAGAAAGCTGTTTAATTAGTTTCCAGGATAAATTTTTTTTTATTTCCAAGTGAATAGAGTCAGTGAAATTTTATCCTGACTCCCTTGATACTTCTAATTGTTCATATAATCAAAAGAGCATGTAACATGTGTAAAATAAAAATACCTTTGATAGGTAACCTGTGTAGTATATAAGCAGTTCCAAGGCAAATGATCATGTAAAAAACTTTGAAATACGCTATCCAGTTGTGATTTAAATTTTTATGTAAGTTGCAGGTTTTATGTAAATATTAAAATATAAAAGCTAATGTGTAATTAAATAAATTTAAGCAGCACATTTTTGTTTATTCCTTGGTATTTTAAAGATATCTGATTTTCATATCTTCACTTGTTTTAAACAGTGAAAATTGTTTAGTCTGATGTTGGTAAGGTACATAAGTTGTTTCTCCTCCAGAGTGAAGTCACCCTGCTGAGAAATGAAGTGGCACAGCTGAAACAGCTTCTTCTGGCTCATAAAGATTGCCCTGTAACTGCCATGCAGAAGAAATCTGGCTATCATAGTGAGTAATGTTCCATTACCTATAGCCTTAGGCTGTATCAGTGAAATACTGCCAGAGTGAACCAAGCTACCATTAAAAAAACGGAGACTGCAGTTCTAATATTTAATATTAAATATCAGAAGTTCTGCAGAGTTATTATGGAATGGAGGATATACTTCTCAGAATCTAGAGTTTTTTAATTTTCCTATATCTAGCTTTTTCCTAGAGATTACTATTGATCAGCAAAATGAGTTGGTTAATAATTTAAAATATAGTGAAAGTACTTATGATATTTTGTTTATATTCTCAGAGTAATAGTTTTCTTGGATTGACAGACTGAACAGTTCTTTTACAGCCTCCATTTAGTAATTTTTTTTTTTAATTAACCATCTTTACTTAACAATCAGTAACAGATCCTATTGTTGCAGTAGCAGATCCTAGGTATTCTTCCTTAGATAATCAGCATTGTGCAGTTTTATCGTTCTGAATGTTTATATTGAGCCTTCTAGTTACAAAAATACTAAACTAGAACAGTATTGAAATTATCTGCATGTAAGTTTCCTCTTAAATATTTCCCTTTAAAATGAGGTGGTTTTTTTTCTTCTGTTTTCAGCATTTTAGAGGTTAATTGTGCTTTCCTTCTTGTAATGTCCTATTTTGATAAGATGCACAATGTTGGAACCAGCTGTTAGTCTTGAATAAATGGCCAATTTTGTCCATCGTACACAAATTTGTAACAAATAACATAGCTGGGAATGCATTAGGAACATTCATAATATATAACCCATAGCTTTCATTTTTATGATTTAGTGATATTTCAGGATATTTGTAAATGTGAAGATTGTTTCAACCATATGTATCCACTTCATTTTAATTTGCCAGTGTCAGTAATTCAAAGGAAAGAAACATTTTGTATTGGATGCAAACAGTTCCTCAGGTGCTCACGATAAAACTTAATGGCCACCATCTTTACTTGTAGTCATTGTAAGCAGTTTCATCAGAATGGGCAATATTTTTTAATTTAAAAGATTCAGTAGATTTAGCAACTCTCTATGTCATGTATATTTAGAACATTGATTTTTGTCAGTTTTGAGCAAATATATCTCATTCCTTTGATATCTCGTCATTTTGACAGGATTGTGAAACACATTGTGGAGTAAATTGGAACCATGTAGAATTATGTTTGGGGTTGTGTTAATAATGACTGCTGCGGGGATGAGGCTATTATGGCTCCCATCTGACTTAACAGCATAATTTCCTTTAGAAGCTACTGAGTTCAGCATTATGCATACATGATTTTCTTAACAAGAGAGCTCTCCTGAATTTTAATATTCAAAAAGAAATATACAAATAATTCTATAAAAGTAGAAGGAAAATTAACTCTTAAGTTGCATTCAATTTATAATTATCTTCAATTTTTTAATATAAATTTATTGGATAACCCCAACAGTTTCCTGTTATCCAGGCAGTATATACTCAGCAAATGCAATCTAGTTCTT
Organism: Oryx dammah; assembly: GCF_014754425.2. Taxonomy (NCBI): domain Eukaryota; kingdom Metazoa; phylum Chordata; class Mammalia; order Artiodactyla; family Bovidae; genus Oryx; species Oryx dammah. The sequence continues at coordinate 114,093,002 of NW_024070211.1, read as the reverse complement.
TATTTGAAGCCACAAAGATTTTTTTAAGTGTACAGATGTATAGGTTTGCATGCTGTATCCTCAAACTGACTGAAAATCTAGATTAATAAGTTTTTAGTGAAGATATACAAGGTTGTGAAAAATGTAAAAAAATAAGATATTTTGAAGTTTTGAACAGTTCCCATCTTTTTTCCTGTCTAGTCATCTATATGTCAGACTGATTGACGTCAGTATAGTTCTTGTATAAAATTAGTTCTCTTCAGCTCTACAAATTGGATTTTGTAGAAAATTAAAAATTTTTATTTTCAAATTTGAAGTCTGGAAAAAAAGGTGACTTCTCTGTCTAATAGTCAAGGCAAAGATTGCTTAAGTTAATGTTTAAATCTCAGAAAAAATCTGGAGAAATTTACAATTACATAACTGCTCATCATACTATAGCACATAGCAATTGCTAATGATAATGAGCTGTCATACTAGTTACCCTTTCAAAACAATGTGATATGAAACTCAGGTTTAGAAGAAATTGAGTAATATCACAAAATATTGCAGGTAAAAGTGACAATATAAAGTCACACAGTCATAGAGTCTCTTTTTTAACAACAGAAAGTCCCATATCCTAGGAAACCTTTCAGTCATGAGAAAACCATGACATTGATTTTAAGGGTCAAAACAAGAGTGGAAATATGAAAACATTTTTAATGTTTGGATTCTGTGAAGAATAAAACATAAGAGTAATTCTACTGCCATTAATTCATCTTCTGTAAACCTCTGGGCATAACTAACATAGCAAACACGGTTGTCTCGGTAATCATGAGAGAGAAGCAAAGCTTATTAGACCCTGAATGTGAGCTTATACTTTCACTAATGAAAATATGTATGCATACTAGTGGAACTTCAGAGAGTGAATTGTCAGATAACTGGTTTCTTTTGGTTTAAGCAGTGCTAAAAATGGCTCTTAGAGTAATAAGATCTCTTGTGTCTTTCTATTGTTTGTGATTTACACTAGCAATTTTTCTCCCCTTTCCATCTCGAACTGGACATAGATACAGCTGTATGACATTACAGAGGTATTTTATACGTAATTTATAAGTGAGTACCTGATTCTTTGTACAACCTAAAGATTTGTTTTACCTAATTCTGAAAAGCTTGGAGAAAGATACCTGTCCCTTATCACTTTTCATTTTGAGTCCATCTCCCCCATTGTATATTTACATGTCCTCATACCACTTGTCACAGGTCGCTCTATTTCTGAAAGCCGTTATATCCCTAGAACTTACGTTGAGAGGAAGGTCATTTCGTTATCATGTTGAATAGTGGTGAAATAGAGGGCTTTTTACTGTGCTCTCCAGTTAAACTGTTATTTGCCAGTGTTTTCTTTGAATGCATTATTATTGTATTGGCTATTTAACTGAATTGTAAATATTTTATAACATTCATTGTTGCTTAATCAGAAAAGTACCTTTATGCTTTAGATAATTTTAAAAAGGATTACTGACTGTGGTTTTTTTTTTTTTTTTTTTTTTTACTGTATCTTGACATCAAATTTTTATCCAGTGGGGCAGTTTTATATTTAAAGCAGATTATTAGAGATGGTGAGATTCTTTCAAAAATGCATGGATTTGAGGCAAAAGTATCAAAATTCTGTAAGGGTTACTATATTTCAGAAAACCCTCAAAAGGAAGAATTATATTTGAACTAAAGTTGTGCTTGCCAGATTCCTCCCCCTCTATCTTCTACATTACAAATCACTGGGTAAGTCCTGCTTCATGGGGTCCACAGTCTTAATAATTGACTTTCAGAATGAGCACCTGGCCATCAGTAAGCAGGCCAGTATGTACTCTCAGATTTCACAGAAAGCCAGCTAATTGTCATTTCTGAACACCAAATAAAAATTATTTTAATACCAAATGCAAGCTGCAAAAGAACACATCCTGTATAATACTGTTTTTAAAGTGTTCGAAAATGAAGCTGAACGATCTGTTTAGAGCTTTATACCTATCTGGTAAAACTTCAAAGAAAAAACAAGGGAATTATAAAAGGAATACATATAGAATGGTGATTACCTTTGGTGAAGAGAGGACCCTCCAGGAAGCACAAGTGTTAATTGCAATCTTTAAGTTGGGAAGCTGAGTTCACAGGTGTTGATGCGATCAGTTGTCTCATAACTTGCATACACTTTAACTATTTGTGGGTGTTATACAAATGGAATTATTGGTTTCTCTTCTGTTAAAATAAGAAAGATGTAGATTTGTTCAAGCCAAAAAATTGGTTATTTATTTCCATAAATATTTAGAATGCCCTATCTCCAGTTTTATATGGATTTTTATTTGAATCTCAATGCATGCAACTATAACAGCTGGTGGCATTTAGATTCTAAATATTGCTTATTCTCATGTGTATAAATCATTAGAATCAGGTGTTATAATCACTCATTGCTGCAGTAGATAGAAAGTCAGAATAAATATAGTTCTGCAGAGGGAATTATTTGAAGACATAATTTGTATGTTAGAATTCATTTTGATTATGTATATTTTCTAACGTTTTAATAACAAAACCAGTCTATTGGCCTACATGTCAAATGTGTTGCTGGGTGTTTCATTTTATCTATAAGAAACTTATCTCTCAAATTCCTACTTAATTTTCTTTCTTAACACTATTTAACAAATAATTCTTCAGCACTGTTTTACTGGGCATTGAGGTGTTTCCATGTGCATGCCTGTGCCTTCATTTGGCGTGTTGCAGGCAAAATTGCCTATCATGACTTACAGCCACCTTTCAGTTACTCAGTTACTGACATACCAACTTCTCTAAACTGATTCTGTAAAATGTCATCTAACTTTTTATTATGTACATTGACTCAGCCTGATAAATTTTTACAACTATTCTAAGAAACTGAGTAGTTTTCTTTTTCCACTCAGCTGCTGATAAAGATGATAGTTCAGAAGATTTGTCAGTGCCGAGTAGTCCACATGCCGAAGCTATACAGCATAGCTCTGTCAGCACATCCAATGGAGTCAGTTCAACTTCCAAGGCAGAAGCTGTAGCCACTTCAGTCCTCACCCAGATGGCGGACCAGAGTACAGAGCCTGTGCTTTCGCAGATTGTCATGGCTCCTTCCTCCCAGTCACAGCCCTCAGGAAGTTGATTAAAAACCTGCAGTGCAGCAGCTTTAGATACTCATTAGTGACTTCAAAGGGAAATCAAGGAAAGACCAGTTTCCATTTATGCGAAATCTGTGGTTGTAAATTTTTTTTTGTTTTTTACTTGAAATTAAATTTGACTCTAAAGTTGGTGTAGCAGCAGTTGATGATCAGACTGAACAAGTTTTTAGTCTCTGGAAAAAGACTGATTTTGCTTTTTTTATAAATATTGTTAGATTTATTAATTTTTCTGTGCTCAATGTGTAAATTGTATTATAATTCATTGTGGTTTATTCACTTTTAATTTGGGGGTGTTTTAATAAATGGGGGTGTTACTGAATCTCTCTTCCTACTTCCATTTCTTTTGACCACCTCTTAACCCTCAACTATGATGGTAGTTTTGTTATATCATTTATACCAAAGTTCTGCATAGTCCCTATTGACTTTGTAATGTTAACAAGGTCATAAAGTACTAGCAAGAGAAAGAAATTTGCTTTTAATCTTTTGCCTTTTATTTTGCACATTATGCAAAAGGAAGAACATTACTGGACACTTTTTAAGTGAGTGAAATGTGGTAAAAGACATACAGTGCTTTTATGCACACTCTTAGTGAAGATCAGTAATAGTGCATTTTCTTTAAGATTTTAAATAAGCATGAATATTGGAATCCTTTATCATTTCAATAATGACTGTTTTTCAAGTCTTAAATTCAGTATTTTAAATCCTACGTTTTGAGGCTAATATGAAATAATATAAAGTACAATACAGGGTTATCGGATACTTAATAATTTTTTGATATTAGATTTTTGGTTTTGTTTATTTTTTACAGATTTCAGGTTTTAAACTGAGAAGTTTATGCATAATCAAGTAAGGTATGGTTGCCAGAAAAGCCTAAAAATTACTACTTAGAAAATTTAAGACTGTTTACCCCCATTGTCTTGTACTTGCAAGCTAACTTGTACTTGTGGAAGCACTGTCATCTTTTAGTAGCAAATTTTGATAACGTTTCTCGTGGGAAAAAATCAGTATCTATCTTTAGAACAATGTAACTATAATGTGGGACACAAGAGTGAGTGGGAGAGTGTGCGTATGTGTGTATGTGTGTGTCTTTCAATAGTTTATGCCAGCAATCTTTGCTTGAATGTTTAATGATGCCTTCGGTGTGATGCTGGCCAATAGATGATTGCAATTTAAGATGTCATTACTGTGCAGGCTTGGATAACTAACATTCCATGATGTAGTTTGTTTCTGATGAGATGATTGTAGGTACACTTTTCTCATTATCCAATCATCTGTGGGATACTGAGTTTTCTAATGTGCCATTATCTATTTTTATTCTGCAGTTATGTTCAAAATACAGTACAATATTTTAAAATAGACAAAATTGTTAAAAATAAAGTAGTAGATGTGTGTAAGAAAACTTTGTAAAATAGTTATGAGTCCTCCCCAGTAGCAACTTCTGGCATTCAAGCAGGATTCCATTATGTAAATATCTGTAACACATTTATAATAAGTTGTGTAGTTTGTTCTGCATCCATACTACACTATTTGCTAAAGTCTCAGTGCCATCTCTGAATGAGACTGACATTTAAAAAATCTGTATGGAATATCCTTGACAGTTCAAGGAAATATCCCACCTTGCCTAAGTTCCGAACTGGGAAACATTCAGATTATACAAATGACATTTCAGGACTTTTAAGTATGAAGATAATAGGAATTTTATTATTTGGCTTATAAAAAATGAGAGCATTTTTGGTTGATAATTCTACTTCTAAAGTTTTTTTTTTTTTAACTGATTTTATAATTTTCAGGTACTTAATTTCTAATCATGACTTTGCCATAGTTATGCTAAGGAGTTGATCTCAAAGGCACAAAATATGAATTCTTCAAGAAGGCTGTTTTTTATTGTAGTTTGGATGGGTTAGGAAAAGCCTCCGTTTTTCATTCTCCTAGGTCAGTCAGTGCATTTTTCTTAAATTTTATTATTTATGCAAGATAAAGTTCTTTGGTAACAGGAATTCTTGCAACTGTAAAATAAAACTACATAGATGTAAGAAGTCATGTAAACGGTTAATGAGCTTATTACCAAGGTTAGCAAAACTCATTGTAAATCAGTCTGTACTCAGCAAATAAAAATCATTATTAGTTGTATAAACACAAATTCCATTTTGACTTTCAGGATGTCACACTACTTCTGTACCTAGCATTTTGGGTCCTTATATTTGCAATGTTATACAAACTGTACTATTTTCTTTTATGTGCAGTTTGCATGAGTAAACCATCAAAGAATAAATTCTATCTTTAAATTATGTTCATAATTTGCTTGTTCTTACCTGTCTTTCCTAAAGTAAGATTACATGATAATGATGTTTTTCTCCTTCAGAATGAGAAGAACCTAATATTCTGTTTCCTGTGATAAAATTAATTTCTTCTCAAAGACCTTTCAGCTGCAAGGTCACTCAGGCCTCTTTCTTCTTTCCTGCATTCACTTTAACCCCTATCCATACAAAATGAACCTTTAATTTATGTCTCCAGCCCAGAATATTCCCTTACCCACATACACAGCTACTACACACAGATGCGCCAGCCTTTGGTTTATCTTGGTAACTGCCTGCCAAAACAACTCTATCTTTTACTCTGAATTGTATAATCTTCCCTTACCCTACCTTCAAACACACTGCTCCCATAATGTTTCATAAATCAATTGATTACCACACCATCCTTCCAGTTGCTGAAGTCAGAACAACCTTGTTCTCATCTTGATTCCTCACTTCTCACTACTCACATCCAACACATCAGGAAATGCTGTTACTTTCAAAATAATACAGAATTCAACCACTCATCATTTCCAGTGCTGTCACCCCGATCTCTGCCCTCGTCGTTCCTCACCCAGATTACTGTATACCTTACACCCACCTCCTTTCTTTCACCCTGGCTGCTACAGCCCATCCTAGATACAGGAGCGCCACTGAAGCTTTCCAAACATGCATCAGGTTAGGGCACTCCTCTGCTCCGAGTTCCAGAGCGGCTCATTACACTCAGAGCTGGAGCCCTTCCGGGGGCCTACAAGGTCTGTTCCCCAACCGCATCCCATTATATCTCTGGCCTCGTCACCTACCACACTGAGCACTAAAGGTGTCCGTTTTTCTTCTAGGCACTGGGTATACACTAACAGCCAAAACAAAAACCCCTGCTTTGGGGAAGCTTACGTTCTAAGTGGGGAGAGGGGTCTTAGGGAAACACAACACAGTATCAGTACATCATCTTCCTATGTTATAAAAGAAGCCAGAAGTGCCAAGTGAAGAAAGACACACCAGATGTGCTGGAGAGCACTGGAGTGATGATTCAGTCTTCTCTCTCAGAGCCAATCTGAAAAGATATAAAGAAACACGTGGTTATTTTTTCATTTTAAGGTATACATTTCATAAATGTGCTTAATGTAATTACATGATATCAAAGACTTCATGAAGACAAACTGATGTGTTTCTGTAACAAAGTTTGACCAATGATACACTGAGAAACTACACATTTGCTTTATTTCAGAGGATAGGAAAGATAAGTAAATTCCACACGAGTTTAAGTGTAGTTCTGCTCATTATCCATCTCTGAAACTATAGTTTGATGTCTGACAATAATAATTTATTTGTGAGAATGTAATTATGAGAGAATCCATTTACTGCTGGGACTTCATTTTATAAAAATATATACATGTACACACACAGAGACATGTATACACTAAATACCTAAAGAACACAGTTATAAAACCAAGTAGAAGAAAATTTTAATCTGATATTTCTAGATTACCTTGACCACAAGATAATACTTAACTTTTGAAGCAATTAAAATTATACCATTTTATGTCTGATATAACTGTGAAAAATCACTTCTTTAAACTTTCAATACAAATACATTTTTTTCTGTGATTCTCATACATTTTTAAGTGAAGGTCTTTCTAGCCGTCTAAAATTAGACTAAGAATTGGGTTTTCACTGAAGGAAAGTATTAAGATCCTTCTGTGTGGGAGAAAAAAACTCACAAAAAGTAGAATAAGGATTTTTCTGGAGAAATAAATAGTTCTACCATTTAAGTAAATGGTGAGTTGCCAATTATACATTGCCATAGAAGAAGTAAAATTAAGGGAAATGTTTCCAGAAGTACACATTTATTAATTCTGAAATAACTAATGCCATGTGACATTGGAACCTGTTGTAGCAGTCCAGTGCACCAAATATTGTAAAATTTTCAAAAATGTCATAGCACTCAGACTAGAAGAGTTCTGATATTCATCAATGGGCCAGTAAGTTGTATCTTTTTCCCTCAAATGGACATGCAAATTTTTCCAATGACTATGAGAAGAGGATGGTATGAGCACATGAGGATTGTCATGATCATGGTGCTTCTCTTGCTTTATTTTGCATTAGATTTTACATTTCAGAAATAATTCATTGAGCTAGAACCATGGTTTTATCATGCATTACCTCAATTATGTGGGAAAGTACTTATGATTATGAATTTCATTTTTAACTATCAAGTCAAATGTAGTTTTACTTTATTAATTTTACAGTAGGTTTTCCTTTCTATGAAAGTAGACAAAAGAGACTGTTCCCTCAAAAGAGCTCTTTTTAAAATTTTTGCTTTAATGATTTTTTAAAAGCATGTTAATTAAGAATTGCTGTTTTCCATAACCTGACACAAAAAGTATTTAAATGAAGTTTACCTAACAGAATTTAAGATGATAGAGTGAGTTGTCTTGAGTTTCTCATAACTGGAAGGAAAGAAATGCATTATGTGATGCTTGAGAAAATGCAAAAGTATGTCACTACCATTATCCTCAAAAAGAAACCCTTTTGCACAGTACAGTATTAATTGGTAATTTTATTTTTTTTCTTACCAATACTTTTTAAAAATCTCTCATGTAATTAAACAGTAGCTAAATTTCTCTATTTTTAGGAGATGTGCTTGTTAAAATTCTGTTAATAGGGTCTAATAATATCATTGAAAAATAAAATGAGTTAGGTAATATAGCTATCAGCATAATTAATTTGAGCATTTAAAACTTATTCAACAGACAATTAATGACTTTCCCCAGTTGCTAAACTTTAGCATTACATCTTAATCTGTTCAGTTCAGCTAATGGATTCTGAGGTAGCTTCCAACATTGAGGTACACTGCTAAATTATGAACAATCACATCAATAGTCTAAATTAACATATTGCAAACAAAGATCTTCAGATATTTTTCATGACTGAAGATCAAAACTGGAAATTCTTTTTTATGGACTAGAGATTATTTATGACAAGATAATATTAGATGACAGTTTTGAAAATGTCTATTTCTGTTGTCATTTTCATTGTGTTCTATTTATCTGTTGAAGTTATATAAGTGGCTCAGAAGTAGTAAGCGCTTGATCTATAATTTAAGAACTTGCATAAAATATTTGTATGTTTGCTATAACTAATAGTGCATAGGTATATATAATTTTTAAATCATTTATCATTTAACAGTGCTTTAATCTCTTGCTTAAAGATTTCCCCCAATTTTTTTCTGAATTTCTAACATAAAAATATTAATTTAGGTGTCTCATTTCTCTTGCTGGTGAAAACACTTATGAATATTGGCCCACTAAATGAAGTACCTAATAAGCACGGACTTTGCACTGAGGTGTTGGACTGTAGGGACCACAGTAAAAATAAAGACCAGGATCTTACCGTCAAGGATAATCCATTTGGAAAGACAAAATATTTGTTACATCTATGACAGTTCAGTTCAGTCGCTCAGTCATGTCCAACTCTTTGTGACCCCATGAATCGCAGCACAACAGGCCTTCCTGTCCATCACCAACTGGAGTTCACTCAGATTGACGTCCATCGAGTCAGTGATACCATCCAGCCATCTCATCCTCTGTTGTCCCCTTCTCCTCCTGCCCCCAACCCCTCCCAGCATCAAAAGTCTTTTCCAATGAGTCAACTCTTCGCATGAGCTGGCCAGAGTGCTGGAGTTTCAGCTTTAGCATCATTCCTTCCAAAGAAATCCCAGGGTTGATCTTCAGAATGGACTGGTTGGATGTCCTTGCAGTCCAAGGGACTCTAAAGAGTCTTCTCCAACACCACAGTTCAAACACATCAATTCTTTGGCGCTCAGCTTTCTTCACAGTCCAACTCTCACATCCATACATGACCACTAGAAAAACCATAGCCTTGACTAGACGGACCTTAGTTGGCAAAGTAATGTCTCTGCTTTTGAATATACTATCTAGGTTAGTCATAACTTTTCTTCCAAGGAGTAAGCGTCTTTTAATTTCATGGCTGCAATCACCATCTGCTGTGATTTTGGAGCCCAAAAAAATAAAGTCTGACACTGTTTCTACTGTTTCCCCATCTATTTGCCATGAAGTGATGGAACCAGATGCCATGATCTTCGTTTTCTGAATGATGAGCTTTAAGCCAACTTTTTCATTCTCCACTTTCACCTTCATCAAGAGGCTTTTGAGTTCCTCTTCACTTTCTGCCATAAGGGTGGTGTCATCTGCATATCTGAGGTTATTGATATTTCTCCTGGCAATCTTGATTCCAGCTTGTGTTTCTTCCAGTCCAGCGTTTCTCATGATGTACTCTGCATAGAATTTAAATAAGCAGGGTGACAGTATACAGCCTTGACGTACTTCTTTTCCTATTTGGAACCAGTCTGTTGTTCCATGTCCAGTTCTAACTGTTGCTTCCTGACCTGCATACAGATTTCTCAAGAGGCAGGTCAGGTGGTCTGGGATTCCCATCTCTTTCAGAATTTTCCACAGTTTATTGTGATCCACACAGTCAAAGACTTTGGCATAGTCAATAAAGCAAAAATAGATGTTTTTCTGAACTCTCTTGCCTTTTCCATGATCCAGCGGATGTTGGCAATTTGATCTCTGGTTCCTCTGCCTTTTCTAAAACCAGCTTGAACATCAGGGAGTTCATGGTTCATGTATGCTGAAGCCTGGCTTGGAGAATTTTGAGCATTACTTTACTAGCATGTGAGATGAGTGCAATTGTGCGGTAGTTTGAACATTCTTTGGCATTGCCTTTCTTTGGGATTGGAATGAAAATGGACCTTTTCCAGTCCTGTGGCCACTGCTGAGTCTTCCAAACTTGCTGGCATATTGTGTGCAGCACTTTCACAGCATCATCTTTCAGGATTTGAAACAGCTCAACTGGAATTCCATCACCTCCACTAGCTTTGTTCGTAGTGATGCTTCCTAAGGCCCACTTGACTTCACATTCCAAGATGTCTGGCTCTAGATGAGTGATCACACCATCGTGATTATCTGGGTTGTGAAGATCTTTTTTGTACAGTTCTTCTGATAGGAAATAATCAAAAACTACAACTTCTGAAACAGGATTTATTAGTTCACAAAAGAAGACAAACCATATTATATTTGAACTTCACCTTAAATTATGAATGAGATGGGTAGAAAGGAAACAAAAGTCACAACAAAAGACCACATAAATGAGTTATGTTTATAACAATGGAAAGATAGGAAGAAGAGGGTTAGTAATGAGCAAAACTGCATAGCTGGAATAGGGCTAGTTTATAGAGGGTCCTAAGGCAAAGAGTTGGACACGACTGAGCAACTGAACTGACTGACTGACTAAGGTATATTGTCACCTTCCTTATTTAACTTATATGCAGAGTACATCATGAGAAACGCTGGGCTGGAAGAAGCACAAGCTAGAATCAAGATTGCTGGGAGGAATATCAATAACCTCAGATACGCAGATCTGCCACCCTTATGGCAGAAAGTGAAGAGGAACTAAAAAGCCTCTTGATGAAAGTGAAAGAGGAGGGTGAAAAAGTTGGCTTAAAGCTCAACGTTCAGAAAACTAAGATCATGGCATCCGGTCCCATCACTTCTTAGAAAATAGATGGGGAAACAGCATCAGACTTTATTTTGCGGGGCTCCAAAATCACTGCAGATGGTGATTGCAGCCATGAAATTAAAAGACGCTTACTCCTTGGAAGAAAAGTTATGACCAACCTAGATAGCCTATTGAAAAGCAGAGACATTACTTTGCCGACAAAGGTCCATCTAGTCAAGGCTGTGGTTTTTCCAGTGGTCATGTATGGATGTGAGATTTGGACTGTGAGGAAGGCTGAGCACCGAAGAATTGATGCTTTTGAACTCTGGTGTTGGAGAAGACTCTTGGGAGTCCCGTGGACTGCGAGGAGATCCAACCAGTCCATCCTAAAGGAGATCAGTCCTGAGTGTTCATTGGAAGGACTGATGCTGGGGCTGAAACTCCAATACTTTGGCCACCTCATGCGAAGAGTTGACTCATTGGAAAAGACTCTGATGCTGGGAGGGATTGAGGGCAAGAGGAGAAGGGGACGACAGAGGATGAGATGGCTGGATGGCATCACCAACTCGATGGATGTGAGTTTGAGTGAACTCCAGGAGATGGTGATGGACCGGGAGACCTGGCATGCTGCGGTTCATGGGGTCACAAAGAATCAGACACGACTGAACTGAACTGAAGGGATTTAGAAAACAGGCAACTATTGACTTGGCTTTAAAAATGCACAATAGGAAGTCGGGCCCATGTGGCAATCAGCCTACAAATAGCACTAATCCAGCCATGAGTTGTAACCAGCACTAAGGGGAGAAGAGCCAATTCAGAGCAAAAGGAATAGGAATATCACTCAGCCATTAAAAAGAATGCCTGCAATGCAGGAGATCTGGATTCGATCCCTGGGTCAGGAAGATCCCCTGGAGAACAGAATGGCAACCCACTCCAATATTCTTGCCTGGAGAATTCCATGGACAGACGAGCCTGGTGGGCTACATATACATAGTCCCTGGTCGCAAAGAGTTGGACATGACTGAGTGACTAACACTTTAATTTTCTAATGCCATTTGCAGCAACATGGATGGACCTAGAGATTATCGTACTAAATGAAGCAAGACGGATGTGAAACACTGTGTGATAGCCCTTATACACAGAATCTAAAAAGAAATTATACAAATGAACTTATTTACAAACGGACTCACTGACTTAGAGAACTTAGAAACTTAAGGTTACCAGGGGGAAAGGGTTGGGGTGGGGATAGTTAGGGAGTTTGCGATGGACATGGACACACTGCTATATTTTAAATGGATAACCAACAAGGACCTATTGATTAGCACAGGAAACTACACAATGTTACGTGGCAGACTGGATGGGAGGGGAGTTTGGAACAGAATGGACACATGTATATGTATGACTAAGTCCCTCTGCTCTGCACCTGAGACTATCACATTATTAATCAGCTATACTCCAATATGGGCTTCCCCAGTGGCTCAGCAGGAAAGAATCTGTCTGCAATGCAGGAGACAGGTTCAGTCCCTGGGTCGAGAAGGTCCCTGGAGGAGGGCATGGCAGCCCACTCCAGTATTCTTGCCTGGAGAATATCATGGACAAAGGAGCCTAGTGGGCTACAGTCCACAGGGTCACTGACTGCAGCGACTGAGCGCACAACACATGCGCACATACTCCAATATACAATAAAATAGTTGTTTTTTAAAAGACACATCCTAATCAGACAAAAATTAAATACAGAGGAAAAAATGTAAAAGCAATGACATACAAGGAAATCCCCATAGGATTATCAGCTGATTTTTCAGCAGAAACTCTGCAGGCAAGAAGAGAGTGGCATGATACACCTAAGAGTGATGAAAAGGGAGAACCTACAACCAAGACTACTACCTAGGTAGGCTCTCATTCAGATTCGACAGAGAAATCAAAAGCTAAGAAAATTAAGCGCTACCAAACCAGCTTCACAACAAATTCTAAGGGAATTTCTCTAGGAGAGTGGGAGGGAGGGAAGGCCACAAACTAGAAATAAAATTACAAATGGGAAAGGTCATCAGTAAAGAAAAACATACAGTAAGAGTAGGAAATTATCCATACACAAAAATGATGAAACCAAAGACTAGGAGAAGAGAGTACAAACACCAGAAATGGGAATTGCATTTGAAATTAAGAGACCAGCAACTTTTTCAGGCAGCCTGAATATCAAATACCTCATGCAATTCAATATTTTAAATAAGAGAGTCAAAAAACGGGTGGAGGACCTAAGTGACATTTCTCCAAAGAAGACATACAGATAGCCAAGAGACACATGAAAAGATGCTCAACGTCACTAATTATTAGAGAAATGCATATCAAAACAAAATGAGGTATCACTTCATACTGGTCATAATGGCCATCAAAAAAATTGACAAACAATAAATGCTGGAGAGGAAGTGGAAAAAAGGGAACCCTCCTGCACTGTTGCTGGGAATGTAAATTGATACAGCTACTATAGAGAGTTGGACTGTGAAGAAAGCTGAGCGCCAAAGAATTGATGCTTTTGAACCGTAGTGTTAGAGAAGACTGTTGAGAGTCCCTTGGCCTGCAAGGAGATCCAACCAGTCCATTCTAAAGGAAATCAGCCCTGGGATTTCTTTGGAAGGAATGATGCTAAAGCTGAAACTCCAGTACTTTGGCCAGCTCATGTGAAGAGTTGACTCATTGGAAAAGACTCTTATGCTGGGAGGGATTGGGGGCAGGAGGAGAAGGGGACAACAGAGGATGAGATGGCTGGATGGCATCACCAACTCGATGGACGTGAGTTTGAGTGAACTCTGGGAGTTGGTGATGGACAGGGAGGCCTATTGTGCTGCAATTCATGGGGTCGCAAAGAGTCGGACACGACTGAGCAACTGAACTGAACTATGGAGAACACTTTGGCGACTCCTTAAAAAAAAAAAAAAAACCTAAAAGTAGATCTACCATATCACCCAGCAATCCCCCTACTGGGCATATACCCTGGGAAAAAACCATCCTTTGAGAAGACACATGCACCCTAGTGTTCACTGCAGCACTATTTACAAGAGCTAGAACACGGAAGCCACCTAAATGTCCATCAACAGGTGAATGGATAAAGAATTTGTGGTACATATATATAATGGAATATTACTCATTCATAAAAAGAACAAAATAGGGTCATTTGTAGAGACATGAATGGACCTAGAGCCTGTCATATAAAGTAAGTCAGAAAGAGAAAAATAAATATCCTATATTAACACATGTATGTGGAATCTAGTAAAATGGTACAGAGATGCAGGCATAGAAACAGATGGGTGGACGTGGTGGGGGCAAGGGCAGGCTGGAAGGGCAGATGAATTGGGAGACTGGGATCGGCGTGTATACACTACTATATGTAAAATAGACAGCTAGTGGGAACCTGCTGCGTAGTGCAGGGGGTTCAGCTTGACGCTCTGTGATAACTAGATGAGTGGGATGACCTGGGCTGGGAGGGAGGGCCAAAAGGGAGGGGATATCCCTTGGAGAAGGAACTGGCAACCCACTCCAGTATTCTTGCCTGGAGATTCTCATGGATGGAGGAGCCTGGTAGGCTACAGTCCGTGGGTTCACAAAGAGTCGGACACGACTTCACTTTAACAGTCAATTCACTGTGTTGGACAGCAGAAACCAACACAACTACACCCCATTTAAAAAAATAAAACCTTATGGGAACTGCAAACCAAAAAACTACATTAGATAACACACACAAAAAAGAAAAAGAAACCTAAACACAACACTAAGAAAAGATAGTCATCAAATCACAAAAGAACAAAAGAGGGGAGGGAGAAAAAACACCTGCAAAAAAGAAGTCCAAAACAAAATGGTAATAGGATATACATATTGTATGTATGTTAATAGATGTAAATAGATTAAATGCTCCAAACAAAAGACATAGACTAACTAATGGATACAAAAACAAGACCTGTATATATGCTGTCCACAAGGAACCCACCCACTTCAGATCTAGGGACACATACAGACTGAAAGGGAATGAAAAAAGGTATTCTATACCAATGGAAATCCAAAGAAAGCTGGAGTAGCAATACAAATCAGACAAAAATAGACTTTAAAATAAAGACTGCTATAAGAGACAGGGAAGGGCACTATAGAATGAACAAGGGATCAGTACCAGAAGACAATATAACAATTTTTAACACACATGCACTCAACACAGGAGCACCTTAATATATAAGGGAAACACTAACAGCCATAAAAGGAGAAATCAAAAATAACACAGTACTAGTGGGGGACTTTAACACCTCACTTACACCAATGGACAGGTTACTGTATGGTCTTGGCACAAAAACAGAGATCAACAGAACAGGAAAGTCCAGAGATAAAACCATGCACTTATGGTCAACTAATCTATGTCAAAGGAGGCAAGACTACACAACAGAGAAAAGATAGTCCCTTCAGTAAGTGGTGCTGGGAAAACTGGACAGCTACATGTAAAAGAATGAAATTAGAACTCTTAACACTATGCACAAATGACTGTGTCAAAAGGGATTACAGACCTAATCCTAATCTCAAAAGGGATTACAGACCTAAATATAAGGCTGGATAATGTAAAACTCTTAGAGGAAAATATAGAAGACCACTCTGACATTGATTCTAGCAGTATCTTTTTTAATCCACCTCCTAAAGGAAATAAAAAGACAATTGGGACCTAATTAAATGTAAAAGCTTTTGCATAGCAAAGGAAACCATAAACAAAATGAAAAGACAACCTACAGAATGGGAGAAAATATTTGCAAAGTGACCGATAAGAGGTTAACCTCCAAAATATACAAACAGCTCATGCAGCTCAATAACAACAACAACAAAAATGGGCAAAAGATCTAAATAGACATTTCTCCAAAAAAGACATACAGATGGCCAACAAGCACATGTAAAGATGCTAGGAATCACCAACACAATAAGGTATCACCTCACACTGGTCAGAATGTGTGCATGCTAAGTCGCTTCAGTCATGTCTGACTCTCTGACCCTATGGACTCTAGCCTGTGAGGCTCCTCTGTCCATGGGATTCTCCAGGCAAGAATACTGGCATGAGTTGCCATTTCCTCCTCCAGGGATCTTCCTGACCCTGGGATTGAACCCGCGTCTCTTAGGTTTCCTGCATTGGCAGGCAAGTTCTTCACCACTAGCGCCACCAGAATGGCCATCATCAAACACTCTACAAACAATAAATGCTGAAGAGGATATGGAGAAAGGGGAACCCTCCTACACTGATGGTGGGAATGTAAATTGGCACAACCATTATAGAGAATGATAATGCACAGTCCTCAAAAAATAAATATGATCCAGCAATCCTACTCCTGTGCTTATGGAGAAAACCTTAACTCAAAAAGATACACACACCACAGTATTTATTGCAACACTATTTACAATAGCTACGACATGGATGAAATCTACATGTCCATCAACAGAGATGATGTGATACATATACAAAATGGATTTTAGCTAAAAAAGGAATGAAATAATGCCATTTACAGCAACATGGATAGACCTAAGTGAAGTAAGTCAGACAGAGGAAATCAAATATCACATGGTATTGCTTATAGATATGGAATCTTAAACATGGTACAAATGAGCTTATTTTACAAAATAGAAACAGAGTCACAGATGCAAAGAACAAATGTGGTTACCAGAGGGGAAAGGGAGGAGGGGGCTAAATTAGGAGATCAGGATTGAAAAATACACACTACTTTATACAAAATAGATAATTAATCAGTACCTATTGTATAGCACAGGAAACTACTCAATATTCTGTAGTAACCTATATGGGATAACTGATTCACTTTGCTGTACACCTGAAACTAACACAGCATTGTAAATCAACCATACACCAATAATTTTTTTTAAAAGAACATAAAATGGAGAAAGAACAATCTCTTCAATAAACTGTTGAAACACTGGACAGCCATATGCAAAAGAATGAAGCTGGATCACCATCTTATACCATACAGAGAGATTAACTCAAAGTTGATTAAAGACTTGAACATAAGCCCTGAAACCATAAAACTTAAAAACAGGAGGTAAACACCATGAAGTTGGTATTGGAAACAATTTTTGGGATTTGATACTGAAAGGCAACAAAAGCAAAGATAAATAAGTAGGAGTACATCAGACTAAAAAGGTTCTGTACAGCAAAAGAAGTCAACAAAATGAAAAGGCAACATACCAAATGGAAAATGTTTGAAAGTCATATATCTGATATGGGATTAATATCCATACTATTTATCTAAAGAACTCACACAACAGAAAAATAAATAATAAAGCCTATTCAATAGAAGAATCACATACAGAAGAAAATGGTAAATTTCACCACAGATTTCTTATCCAAATAAGCAAGTCTCTTTTGTGTCTCCTTAAAATGGCTGGAGAAGACTGACGAATCTAGATTTCTATATTCAGTGAAAATACTTTTCAAAGATGAAAGACAAATAAGGATTTGTTAGACAAGCAAATACTGAAAGAATTTATTAACTTCAGAATTGCACTACAAATGTCAAAAGAAGGCTTTCAAGCAGTGTTGACAGAAACTTAGATTGACAAAAAGGAAATTTTCTAGAAATGGTTAAAATGAAAGTAAATATAAAAGAGTTTTTATGTCTAATCACATTTTTTCTAATGTCTAATCACATTTACAATGTTGTATTAGTTTCAGGTATATGGCAAAGTGAATCATTAACAGTCTAAAGCAAAAATAATAGCAATAGCATATGCAAAAGTTATATATATGACAAAAGGAGGAAGGAGAGATTGAAATAATACTGTTGTAAGATTCTCATACTGTCTGTGAAGTATATGGTACCATTTAAAGATACAGTATGATTAAGATAAATGTTGTAAATCCTAGGTCTACTACTAAGAAAAATGTATAAATAATATCCTCTTTTAAACAAATTATATAAACCACAAATTAATATGAAAAAGCAATGATACAAAAATTTCTCATAGATTAGAAAAATAGGTCAGATGTGCCCAGGTATTGGGGGAGCATGTGAGGACATTAGAACAAGGTTGAAGCATATATTGGTGCCATGACTTCAAAGAGCAACTTGGTAACACTTTATAAAGCTGGTGACAGTTTCACGTCTCTTGTCTAATTTTCTATAAATGTTGCATAATTCAAGTATAATTTTAAAATATTAAACAATTTTACTAAAATCACACTAAATTTTTCAGAGCAGCACATTGCCAGTTTTTCACATAACATCATGCATCCATGTGTGTTTAGTTGCATCCAACCCTTTGGGACCCCCATGGACTGCAGACTGCCAGGCGCCTCTGTTCATGGAATTTTTCAGGCAAGAATACTGGAGTTGGTTGCCATTTCCTTCTCCAGAGGATCCTCCCGACCCAGGGATTGAACCTGCATCTCCAAACTGGCAGGTGGACTCTTTACCAGTGAGCCACTTCAGAGGTTCAGTTCAGTTCAGTTTCTCAGTCGTATCTGACTCATTGCGACCTCATGGACTGCAGCACCCCAGGCTTCCCTGTCCATCACCAACTCCCAGAGTTTACCCAAACTCATGTCCATCGAATCGGTGATGCCATCGAACCATCTCATCCTCTGTCGTCCCCTTCTCCTCCCACCTTCAATCTTTCCCAGCATCAGGGTCTTTTCCAGTAAGTCAGTTCTTCACATCAGGTGGCCAAAGTATTGGAGTTTCAGCTTCACCAATGAATATTCAGGACTGATTTCCTTTAGGATTGACTGGTTGTATCTCCGTGCAGTTCAAGGGACTCTCAAGAGTCTTCTCCAACACCACAGTTCAAAAGCATCAATTCTTTGGCGCTCAGCTTTCTTTATGGTCCAACTCTCACACTTGTACATGACTACTGGAAAAACCATAGCTTTGACTAAACGGACCTTTGTTGGCAAAGTAATGTCTCTGCTTTTTAATCTGCCATCTAGGTTTGTCATAGCTTTTTTTCCAAGGAGCAAGCGTCTTTTAATTTCATGGCTGCAGTCACCATCTACAGTGATTCTGGAGCCCAAGAAAATAAAGTATCTCACTGTTTCCATTGTTTCCCCATCTCTTTGCCATGAAGTGATACCACGATCTTAGTTTTCTGAATGTTTTACCTGTGAGGTAAAACCTGCTTTTTAAAACACCATGATCAAATCCCAGTTCCTACTTGTTGCTTCTTTTAAGGGTATTCAAAATCTTAAATATAGGCAAATATGTACAACAAAAGCAGTAAATTTGAAACAAGTAGCCAGTGATTTTTTACCCTAAAATGCCACTGCTGACCAGCTTTTGATATATTCAATATGCTTCTGAGATTTTATGTCCTACATTTGTGTGAAATACTCTTTTGGACAGAAAAGATATTGATATAGCACTAGGTCATACTCCTTCAAGACAAAGCAAAATGGACCCAATTTACACAGTGCATACCAGAACCTCTTTCTGAAACTAAAAGAACAAATGTTGTATCTTCCCAAATGGAAAGTCTATTAGGAAAATGACATTTAGAAGCAAAGTCAATAAATAGGAGTTTTTTAAAAAGCTTTTTTTTTTTCCTGATCTTAAGATCAGATGTGGAGGGGAAGGAGAGAGTGGGGTGAATTGAGAGAGTAGCATTGAAAATACACATTACCAAATACAAAATTAGATAGCCAGTGGAAATTTACTGTATGACACAGACAGCTCAAATTCAGTGCCCAGTGATGACCTAGAGGGGTGGAATGGGGTGGGAGATTGAAGAGAGAGGGGACATACATATACCTGTGGCTGATTCATGTTGATGTATGGCAGAAACCAACACAATATTGTAAAGCAATTATCCTCCAATCAAAATAAAGTGACAACTATACTTCAATAAATTTTTAAAAAATCTAACTGTAAACGGGTATATTTATGTTCTACTTAATGACTAGCAAGCAGAAGTCACTAAGAAATTCACTACAAAAATACTGTATGGAACCTAATAAATATTGTGAAAATATTAAAATCTTGATTTACATGCTAATTACAACTATGTAAAGAGATGCACAGGATAAGATGAAGTAAACATATTTTAAAAGAAAAATGTATCTGTTTTCCCAATAATTTAACTTTTTTTTTGGAATTTTGCATTTTCATTTTGGATGTTTGCTGTTTTGGGAGAACTTAAGGATGGAGATAATGTGGAATGTAACCCTACCTCCTCCAAACAAATAAAAATGCTATATATAATATTTTAAATATTTCAATATACAGCTGAGCTATAAAGCAAGAGGAGAGCCATAAATAAAGAGGACACCCACAGCAGAGAGTTGGATTTGAAGTTAGGTGTCCTTGGCAGTGGGAGACTGCCCTGGGCTCCCATTATAAAGCCAGAGCCAGGAAAGCATGACACCAATAAAACTAATCCCTGGCAGAAGAACTGATTATATGTCTTTCCAGCAATACCTCTACACTGTAGAGAAGAGCACAGTTTTCAGTGGAAGACGGTGATCTCTACAGCAATCTACTCCTTTGCTTTGGCTACGTTTTGTTCTGTTGTTTTTTTTTTTTTCAGACAAGCAAGGGTTCTATTTGGGGAAACGCCTGTGAGAGAAAAGGTGAAGGAGCCTGATAAAGCTGACCCTTCATAAAATAGAAAAGGAGGGAAGGTAGAGCGGAGGCTAAAGAAGGGTCATCAGGGCCATGGGATTGGGGATATCCTTGAGCCAAAGTCCACTGTCAGAGGGGCCCCAGGATCCCAGCCACACCCAGGCTTTGGTTAGAAGCAGCTGGTGGGAAGAGGGCGGTGTGGCCATAACGCAAACGTGGCCATGGGTTTCAGAGGCGGCAGCTGGGGCCCTCAGTCAGTGATGCTCCCTGTACTTGAAGGTCTGTCTCCCGCTCCCTCACTGGGCTGTTGCAAAGATCCAAAGAAAAAATGACGTGCAAGGACACTGAGAAGAGGCTAAGTGATTGCTAAACTCGGAATCCTGCCTTCCTGCTTGAGTCTTGACTGCATTTCCCTTCTCTAGCTATCAAATATTGAGCATACTCTTCTTCCCATAGTGAACATACTCTCATCTTCCAAAGGAAGAAAACCAGAAGTCCCATTAAGTTACTGCATCCAGTTCAAAGTCCAGGGCTGATGCAGCACACACCTCTCTCTGAGATCTGGATTTGGCTCTGTGTGACCTCATAACACATGAACTAGTGGACATGTTATCTTCCCTCAGACCCCCCAGTACTCTTACTGCTGCTGCTGCTAAGTCGCTTCGGTCGTGTTCGACTCTGTGCGACCCCATAGACGGCAGCCCACCAGGCTCCCCTGTCCCTAGGATTCTCCAGGCAAGAACACTGGAGTGGGTTGCCATTTCCTTCTCCAATGCAGGAAAGTGAAAAGTGAAAGTGAAGTCACTCAGTCGTGCCTGACTCTTTGTGACCCCATGGACTGCAGCCCACCAGGCTCCTCTGTCCATGGGATTTTCCAGGCAAGAGGACTGGGGTGGGTTTAGTACTCTTATTAAACCACTGCAAATTCAGGAGAGGATAACTACTACAGATGCTTCCCTCCAGAAAAAGGGCCACCGGAGGACACACAGCAATCACTGGTCTGCAGCAACTGTGGAATCTGATGGGACAGGCATTGTGAGGATTCTTTTTGCTGGCATTTGGGGGCGTTTCCTGGATGAGATCTGATGCCACTTGTTGGTGGAATTTCCCTTTTCTCTGTGGCCCTGGATCACCTTTCTGGAGGTTCTTCCATGTTCTGTATCCTCTTTGGCCACATCACGGGCGGTGTTGTTGATTTCACAGCCTAGTTCCTGCCTCTGCAAGTTTGGGGGCAAGAGAGTGTTTCAATCTGTTAAAAGCTTTTTAGTCTAGGCTCAGAGATTATTCTGCAATATAACTTTCTCAAAATCTCAATTGGCCTATGATCTCTTTGTTTCAAGTTAGTGTCATGAGCCAGTAGGCACACCCAACCTTCCTTCCAATTCTTAGCTTTCCAAAACCGTCACTTTACTACATTAATGCCTCACCCCCCGCCCCCACCTCTCTCTAATCACTGGCAGTGTGATGCCATCAGGCTTCAGTGAGAAGACTCAATCCTTTGTTGCTGGGTTTATTACTGATTGGCCTTTGATATTCAAACTTTTTCTTCAGGTCTCTTATTCTTTAGAGTTTAGGAGTAGGTGGCTTCTCAAATCTGCCACTCTAGTCCCCTCAGACCTAGACAAGAGGGACTACTGCCCTCGGCTCCATACTTCGGCGAGTCTCTGCGTCACTCAAGATCTGACAGTCGGCCCCGGCACAGCACCAACAGCTGCTCTCACAACTTACACCATTCAGGCCCCACGAATACACTTCTCTACATCTCTTTCATGTACCATCAAAACAAAGTAACTACATCGGAGTGACATGCACCTTCGTGGGCTGTCACTGATGATGTCAGAGTTGAACGCTAACTTGTAGTGGATGGAAGATTCAAGTTATGGAAGTGAAAGAAAAAAGACTAACCTGTCAAATCTCTTCTCTGAACATGAATGCAATAGATTCACGCACAAAGGACTACTTCCCAGAAATGTCAAGTGCTCATTTTCTTTTCCTGTTCCAATCTGTAGTATTGTCAAAAGATGTACATCGTGCCAGAGAAACATTGTGCAATATTAATAATTCATGTTACTCTTAAATGTGTAAATATCAGGTCTAGATGCATGCAAAAAGTGATGCCAGTTTCCTTTATATTGGCAACTGGATAGACACTGAACACTAAAATTGCAATAAAAATTATAAAATAGCAATAAGATTAACATTTCAAAATTAAAATTATTTATGCTTATTAACTTGATTTATAAGTTTAATGTCCATATATTACAATTTTATTTTACCTTTTCATAGATTGAAAATTTTGCTATTTATGGGAGAAAATGTTTTTGAAAATAAAATAATTTTAATTTTTGATGTTGACTTTGCATCCATATAATTTTCCATTTTGACAAAATTCTATTTAAATTTTTATACTTTGAATAATTACTTTGCTTTTAACCCCTTATATCACTACTAGCAAAAGAACAGGAGGAATGTAAAATCTTACTATATCTATAATTAGTGATTTCATAAAAGAATTATATCAAATGTCATAAATTTTATTTCTTAATTTTCTTACTCATGTAATATTATTGACCCAACAAAGACCACCTAAAATATGTGCAATAATTATCTGTGACATTTTGCTGACTCTCAGTCATAAAAAATAGATTTAAACTAGTTTTTATTTTTTCTTTATGGAACTATATTTGTTAAGGCAGGAAGGTGGAACATATTTTATTTAATATTTTATTTCCACTTATAACTTTCACATATCTAGACAACTGAATATACACCTTTCTGACCTCAGAAATGTTACAGGCAAGCTTACCTACAAGGCCTCAAGTTCCAAGATTCTCTTTATTCCCTTTCACTTGTGTGTGCAAACTGGACAATTCTTACCATCTTAAACATTGCTTAGCACCATGCCAAAATTGGGGGGAGAGGACTCTTGAAAGTCTCAAATCAACAATTCCATGGATCACAAATGTCATTTCTACTCACAACCAACGATCAGTCACACAGCTTAACCCACCACAAGGGGACTGGAAAGATTTGGTCAGCACAGATTATGTGTTATTTTCCTATTGCAAAGATGAGGCAATGAAAGTCTAAGAAAGCCGGGTCACGTGGTTACCCGAGCAAGAGAGTCAGAATTTAAACACAGGCAATTTAGGTTATGAACCTACATTTTATTTTTCTTTTAACCACTATGCTACACAAATCCCCGGGGAATCTGAAGAAATCTTGGGTCCTGCTCTGAACATGTACAAAATGTGAGGTCAGGGTTCAAGTTGATCTCATACAGTTCTCAAGGATACAAGAAAGCCACACTAATGTCTAATAGTAATTTTCTTACAGTGTTCTGACCCTAGAACTGCACACCCAGCCAAATTATCTTTTATATGTATCAGTATCAACATTACTGAGGAGATAAACATCCAAGAGCCTCTTGATGAGGGTGAAAGAGGAGAGTGAAAAAGCTGGCTTGGAACTCAATAAAACTAAGCTCATGGAATCCAGTCCCATCACTTCATGCAAATAAAAGGGGAAAAACTGAAGGCAGTGACAGATTTTATCTTCTTGGGCTCCAAAATCACTGCAGATGGTGACTCCAGCCATAAAACTAAAGCTATGACAAACTACACAGTGTATTAAAAAGCAGAGACATCACTTTGCCCACAGAGATCCATCTAGTCAAAGCTATGATTTTTCCAGTAGTCATGTACAGATGTGAGAGTTGGACCATAAAGAAGGTTGAGCACTGAAGAATTGATGCTTTTGAACTGTGGTCCTGGAGAAGACTCTTGAGAGTTCTTTGGACTGCGAGGAGATCAAACTAGTCAATCCTAAAGGAAATCAACCCTGAATATTCATTGGAAGGACTGATACTGAAGCTTAAGCTCCAGTACTTTGGCCACCTAATGTGAAGAGCTGACTCTCTGAAAAAGAATCTGATGCTGGGAAAGAATGAAGGCAAAAGGAGAAGAGGGTGGCAGAGGATGAGATAGTTAGATACCACCAACTCAATGGACATGAATTTGAGCAAATTCCAAGAGATAGTGGAGAACAGAGGAGTCTGGTGTGCTGAAGTCCATGGCGTGGCAAAGAGTCAGAAATGACTTAGCGACGGAACAGCAACTATACATCCAAAGGTGCTGGAGGTTCATTTTCTCACCTCTCTCAGTAGCTTAACAAGAAGCCCATTTAGCAGGTTTAAATGAGCCCAGTAGAAGAACAGGTTAAAACCAAAGGCTGAGCTCTGGAGGCTCTTTCTTAGCCTCCTGAACCGGGAAACCCCACTGTTATATCCACTAAGTGTTCCTCCATCTTCCCTATAAACATATACAGCACTTTGGGGGCCTCCTTTCCTGGCAGCCATTCCACATGCAGTCCACGTAAGTCACACCAAGATCACCCTTCTGTGGAGTAATGGGAGCTCAGGGCACAGATGCCTTGCGCTACTTCTCCATTTTTTTCCCCTAAATAATCTTAAGTCAATATTACATGACACTACTGACATGTGCAACATTCACGACAAGACACGTTTTCAACATCCAGGAATCCAGAATGTAGGCAACATGCACACAGTTCATTTTTTTCCAAAAAAAAAAAAAAAACCCAGGGGAGGAAAAAGAATAACATAAAATAAGAAGATCTGTTATACCAAAGAGTTATGAAAATAAAACCAATAAAATGTGGTAAGTCCAAATAATTATTGTGAATTTAATTAGAACTGTTTAAGAAAGTCTTTAAATGTTATAGGCATAAAAAATTAATCATCTGGAACAAAAGCTTAACATGGTTTCAACAAATCTTGAAAGATACGGTGGGGTTATGCCCCCAACAGAATGAAATTGTACTAGAATTCTTGGTCTGTTTTGAAGATAGCTATTCTCAATATCCATTTTCCCCATCCTAAATAGCACTTGGAATCTTTAGTGCCAGTTGGCCATCCAGCTACAGATTAATGTGTTGGGCAGGGTCCATTCAGGAAAGCTGAAACCATACTAATTAAATAATAAGAATTTAATATAAGAAATTACTTTAACAGCTGTTAGGGGACTTCCCCGTTAGTCCAGTGGTTAGGGATCCACCTGCCAATGCAGGGGACACGGTCCCTGGTCTGGGAGGATCCCACATGGCTCTGAGCAACTAAGTCTGTGCTACAACTAATGAGCCATGCATCGCAACTACTGAAGCCTTGTGCCTTCGAGCCCACACTCCCCAACAAGAGAAACCACCGCAATGAGAAGCCCGCACACCACGACGAGCAGCCCCACTCACTGCAACTAAATAAAGCTTAATGACAACAACAAAGACCAGTGCAGCAAAAAAAAAAAAAAAAAAAAAAAAACAGATGTTGGAAGACTGAAGAATGTGGCGGTAAAACAGAGGTCAATAACTTCAGGAAGAAGCTACAACTCCTAGGGCTTTGGGAACAAAGAGAAGAAATTAAAGTTGTAGAACCTAAAGGTTCAGAGAAAGGGTCTCCCAGAGCTGGGATTCAGACTTCTGAGGTCTGGTTCTGGGAGAGCCAAACGAAAGGAGAATGAAACCAATTGGTGCTACTGGGGTGCACAACCATTCCCAGCATGACATGAAAACGACAGCCAGCAAATGAAGAAGTACTCCCCTCGCCCCTTCTGTCTTCCAGCTTCTACCTCCACCGCATCCTCTTTGTGGAATTTATCACAAAGTCAGCTGACACAGAAGAAACGTAGTTTGCAGAGTCCCAGTTCCAGCATCAAAAACCAGAATTTAGAAGGGTGGAAATGGATCTGAGAGACAAGCGTTCAACAGCCACCCCACTGCTTTTTCCCAGCGTCCCTTGCTATGGGGAGGCCGTTTCTAGTTCATTGAACAAATGGGAATCACCTATGCAATTGCTGGGTCATGCCCTGCCCTTGTTCTCTTTCCTTGGGTTATGATGTCCACGTGGAGGCGAGCCCTGATGGTGAAGTAATAAAATTTAAAGGAAATTGTGGAGTCACCGTACATTAATGCAGAAAATGTTAATTCAGCAGAAATTCTGACATTGACTGAAAAGGTAACAAAACAATACTACATAACATAATAAAAAGAAAGTAAAGTGAAAGAGCAACCAGCCACCAACTATAATCTCTGTACAAGAGATGCATATAAAGCAAAAAGAGAGAAGGTTGAAAATGAAGAGATGGGAAAAAAGATATGGTAGGAAAATGCAAACTAATACAATCGGGGGTGGAGGAACACTCAAAGTCTAATGTATTACATGAGACGAAACACATTTAAAATAGTAAAAATGTATCAAAAATATGAATAAGCCTTCTATTCTGAACAACATATCTCCAAAACATGTAACAAAGTGAACCATGGATAAACTGGATTCCAAGGATTTTGATTTCTTGATGAGAGACTGCAAAGGAATTAGACTTAGATTAGCACACAACCCAGATCCAATTCAGCTTTTGATGTTCCAAATATATTCTTATATTAGGTAAACCAGCCCAGAATGTGAGAAACATACTTGTAATTATTGAGTAATTATAGGGAGCCTTTGTGAGGAGGCTGGGTTTTCCCTTGGGGTGGATATTTTCATTGTCAGTCATTCTGGGAATAGCTCAGACCACACAGAAGGACGTTTTGGGCTGGAGTGTGAAGTGTCCCAGGAATGAGAGGCCATGATCTGGAGCAGGGAGATGTGTGGTGTGAGCTACTCCTTGCTCGGGTGGGCTGGAGTGAGGAATGGGCGTCAGGTCAGGAGCCCTGGGAAGGTCTGGCCTATTCGGAAGTTTTTGTTCTTGTGTCGTTGTTCCTTTGTGGTTCCCCCCTCACCACCCCGTATGATACTTTCTCCACAATTGCTATAGACCTTTGGGAAAATCTCAGTAAGTCTTTTTAAATGTTCCCACCTGACCTCAGTTTTCACTATGGGTGATGGAGGCAAAGCTGGTGCAAGGAGATGCAGCTGAAAGCTCAGTGCAGCACCAGCAGGCTTGTGGCCAGCGACATCAGTGTCCTTTTGCCCTTGCAGCTCCCCCACCGTCTCGGCCCTCTTCAGACTCCCTAACCAGAGGGTGGTTGCCGCTGGCAGCTGGCTGCGCCCACGTGCTCCGCGTCTGCGATGTCCCTGGCCAGTGAGGCTTCAGGCCTAGGACCTCATCACCAGCCCACCTCCTACTCCAAGAGGAAAGGCCCTCTGGCTAAGTGCCCACAGTTCTGGGCCAGCACTATTCTTATAGCCAGATTTTGTTCTTTATTTGTGTGTGTGGGTGGGTGGGGGAGGGGTGATCCTTTGAGATGGTTTTGAGCTGTCATAGGTGCTTCAATCAAAGAAACACTGGGAGCAAGTGAGGAGAGAGACAATGAGGGCTCATTTGGGAGTGGATCAGGGAGGCAGTGAAGGCGGCTGAAATCTGGATGGGATGCTACAAGGTCCCTACTGTGTCACCCTCACTACAGAGCATCACACAACGTTGAGTGTATTTGGAGTTCTTAGGACAGTGCAGAAGGGCTGGAGCTTCACCCTGGGTCTGATCCACGCTCGAACCAAGGAGACTGGGACTCAGGAGCACAGAAAGCAATGCAAGAACATAGCGCAAGTAGTGGGGAGGCTTTCAAAATCAACTCCTGGAATTTAGGTTCTGTCCAAGTTTCATCAAGATTTCCAGAGAAACACAGAGGCCCCAAGCAATGAAGAGTCCAAGGACATTTCTTGTAGTGGCCTCCAAAAGTAGCAGAAGTCTTGGATCACAGAGACCCAGCAGGACAAAGACGGTACACTCGGGTTATGTGAGGAGCGTTTAATAAAGGGACTATGCAATAATACAAAGAGCAGCACAGAGACCCTACAAGTTCAGTAACAGGTGAGAGTCGCTGCAAGAGCAAGGACAGTGAGAAGCTGCGAAAACTCAGAGAAACAGAGAGAGCTGTGTGGTGAGGCTACCTGGGGGAACCTGGGAAATTCAGTTGAGAGCTGCAGCCAGCCCCCAGTACCCCACAGGAAAGGAGCTAGACGAACGAATATCCCAACCTTTCTCCACCCTCCCTCCAATCTGCTGTCCACTGTCCAAACTCAGCCAGAAGCCAGAGGATAAAGAAACCTGTCCATCCAGTCAACATAAGTCCACCCCCTGGGGCACAATACAAGATGAAGATGGGTGGACCCTGGGCCTGGGGTGGTGGAGGAAGAGAGAGCGGAAGATGCGCTATACAACTCTAGCACGCTAGTTTTCAGGCAGAAATAACAATGAATCGAAAAGGATGCACTTGTACTTAATCTCTCCTATTTATCAAGCATTCTGTACCCCAAACTTCACAATATTTTTTTTTTAAAAAGCTTCTGTTCACCATAACAACTCTAGTGGTGGGGGCGGGGCAGATATTGGTATTACAGAGTGAGAAAGCCAAGGTTCAGAGAGGTTAAGAGGCTGGTCCAAAGTCACAGAGCTGGTAAGCAGCAAGTTTAGTGTTCAAACCCAGAATGCACACAGAGGGAAAGGGAGGCTTTGGGTTGATACATAAAATCCCATTTTATCACTTCTGATGAGAAAAAAATGTACTTATTTTACTTAAATAGTTGTGCTACTAGCTTACTAGCACCTTCATAAGAGATTAACCGTTTCAGTTTTCAACAGAGTGCTTTTAGTAATGAATTTACAGAAGACCTGGCATGTCTAGCATAGAAGTGACAGGCACTATTAAATGGAACTAAAAGGGCTAGTAAGCATCTTTGGTTTAAAAGGCAATTTGATTTTTTTAATATGAAATTATATTTCTTTTTTTGGCCACACCCTCTTCAGTGGAAGTGCAGTCTTAACCACTAGACCACCAGGGAAGCCCCCAAATTTTAATTTTTTTAAAAGGTGTTAGAATTGCAAATACAAAGTGATTTCTCAATCATGCATACATTCATATTTCTTTCTCAGATGAGACCTGCCTCCTGCATCACTCCCTTCACTGGGTCCTTTGAAGGGGACAAAAAGAAGGACCTCCTCATCTCCATTTCCTTTAAAGACAAGCAGGACATTGTGTAACACTTGAGCAAAGCAAAGTTCTCCTTTATACCACAGCTTGTCTAGAAGACTGGAATGAGTTGGAAAGTGAATATGAGGACTGAACTGCAGCTGGTTGCATGCTTACTTTTCAGTGCATTTCCTTCTGAATCAAAAGAAATTTTACTTTTGAATGAATTGAACAAAGCACCACCTAGTGGTAGTCGGAAATATTTAAAAGTGAAGAGTTCAAGGAACACAAGAAAATATGGAACGAATTCACTATCGGTTTCCTTTACCAGGTAACTTTCAATATTAAAATACTGAAGGGTTTACATAGTTGGGGTTGGGGCGGGGGGCTATAGCTGGAAAAAGTCAGGCAGATAGATTCCTGTTGAACCAAGTGCCCCTGAATACGCCTTTCTTAATGCACTCGCTGTGTCATGAACACGCCAACGGCACACAGCCTCTACTTGTGTAGAGACATACACCCTCCCCACATTTCAAACTTTTCATTTTCAAAACTAGCAGGCTACCTGAATGGGAAGGAAGTCCACAAGGGAGGGGATATATGTCTATGTATGGCTGATTGATTTTGCTGTACAGTAGAAACTAACACAGCATTGTAAAGCAGTTATCAGTTCAGTTCAGTTCAGTCTCTCAGTCGTGTCTGACTCTTTGCGACCCCATGAATCGCAGCACGCCAGGCCTCCCTGTCCATCACCATCTCCCGGAGTTCACTCAGACTTACGTCCATCGAGTCAGTGATGCCATCCAGCCATCTCATCCTCTGTCGTCCCCTTCTCCTCCTGCCCCCAATCCTTCCCAGCATCAGAGTCTTTTCCAATGAGTCAGCTCTTCACATGAGGTGGCCAAAGTATTGGAGTTTCAGCTTTAGCATCATTCCTTCCAAAGAAATCCCAGGGCTGATCTCCTTCAGAATGGACTGGTTGGATCTCCTTGCAGTCCAAGGGACTCTCAAGAATCTTCTCCAACACCACAGTTCAAAAGCATCAATTCTTCAGCACTCAGCCTTCTTCACAGTCCAACTCTCACATCCATACATGACCACTGGAAAAACCAGAGCCTTGACTAGACGGACCTTTGTTGGCAAAGTAATGTCTCTGCTTTTGAATATACTATCTAGACTGGTCATAACTTTTCTTCCAAGGAGTAAGCGTCTTTTAATTTCATGGCTGCAGTCATCATCTGCAGTGACTTTGGAGCCCAAAAAAATAAAGTCTGACACTGTTTCTACTGTTTCCCCATCTATTTGCCATGAAGTGATGGAACCAGATGCCATGATCTTCGTTTTCTGAATGTTGAGCTTTAAGCCAACTTTTTCGCTCTCCTCTTTCACTTTCATCAAGAGGCTTTTTAGGTCCTCTTCACTTTCTGCCATAAGAGTGGTGTCATCTGCATATCTGAGGTTATTGATATTTCTCCCGGCAATCTTGATTCCAGCTTGTGTTTCTTCCTGTCCAGCGTTTCTCATGACGTACTCTGCATAGAAGTTAAATAAGCAGGGTGACAATATACAGCCTTGACGGACTCCTTTTCCTTTTTGGAACCAGTATGTTGTTCCATGTCCAGTTCTAACTGTTGCTTCCTGACCTGCATACAGATTTCTCAAGAGGCAGGTCAGGTGGTCTGGTATTCCCATCTCTTTCAGAATTGTCCACAGTTTATTGTGATCCACACAGTCAAAGGCTTTGGCATAGTCAATAAAGCAGAAAGAGATGTTTTTCTGAAACTCTCTTGCTTTTTCCATGATCCAGCGGATGTTGGCAATTTGATCTCTGGTTCCTCTGCCTTTTCTAAAACCAGCTTGAACATCAGGGAGTTCATGGTTCACGTAATTGGAGAATTTTGAGCATTACTTTACTAGCATGTGAGATGAGTAAAATTGTGTGGTAGTTTGAGCATTCTTTGGCATTGCCTTTCTTTGGAATTGGAATGAAAACTGACCTTTTCCAGTCCTGTGGCCACTGCTAAGTTTTCCAAATTTGCTAGTATATTGTGTGCAGCACTTTCACAGCATCATCTTTCAGGATCTGAAACAGCTCAACTGGAATTCCATCACCTCCACTAGCTTTGTTTGTAGTAATGCTTTCTAAGGCCCACTTGACTTCACATTCCAAGATGTCTGGCTCTAGATTAGTGATCACATCATCATGATTATCTAGGTCATGAAGATCTTTTTTGTACAGTTCTTCCGTGTATTCTTGCCACCTCTTCTTAATATCTTCTGCTTCTGTTAGGTCCAAACCATTTCTGTCCTTTATCGAGCCCATCTTTGCAAGAAATGTTCCCTTGGTATCTCTAATTTTCTTGAAGAGATCTCTAGTCTTTCCCATTCTGTTGTTTTCCTCTATTTCTTTGCTGAAGAAGGCTTTCTATCTCTTCTTGCTATTCTTTGGAACTCTGCATTCAGATGCTTATATCTTTCCTTTTCTCCTTTGCTTTTCGCCTTTCTTCTTTTCACAGCTATTTGTAAGGCCTCCCCAGACAGCCATTTTGCTTTTTTGCATTTCTTTTCCATGGGGATGTTCTTGATCCCTGTCTCCTGTACAATGTCACAAACCTCATTCCATAGTTCATCAGGCACTCTATCTATCAGATCTAGGCCCTTAAGTCTATTTCTCACTTCCACTGTATAATCATAAGGGATTTGATTTAGGTCATACGTGAATGGTCTAGCAGTTTTCCCTACTTTCTTCAATTTAAGTCTGAATTTGGCAATAAGGAGTTCATGATCTGAGCCACAGTCAGCTCCTGGTCTTGTTTTTGTTGACTGTATAGAGCTTCTCCATCTTTGGCTGCAAAGAATATAATGAATCTGATTTCAGTGTTGACCATCTGGTGATGTCCATGTGTAGAGTCTCCTCTTGTGTTGTTGGAAGAGGGTGTTTGCTATGACCAGTGCATTTTCTTGGCAAAACTCTA
This sequence comes from Oryx dammah, assembly GCF_014754425.2. Classification (NCBI taxonomy): domain Eukaryota; kingdom Metazoa; phylum Chordata; class Mammalia; order Artiodactyla; family Bovidae; genus Oryx; species Oryx dammah. Next base: position 114,060,573 of record NW_024070211.1, on the reverse strand, counting down.
TTAGTCTTTGCCCTGCTTCATTCCGCATTCCAAGGCCAAATTTGCCTGTTACTCCAGGTGTTTCTTGACTTCCTACTTAGGGGACTGGAATGCAAAAGCAACTATACTCCAGTAAAAATTAATTAAAAAGAAAAACTAGCAAGCTATGATCGCTTGCTTCACTAGACGTACCAAAGAGCCCAGCAGTGTCCCTTCTCTGGGTAGCCTCCAGTCACCTCCACTCTTCTCAACCCTTGATCCATTTGCCCATCTCTCTGAAGGAGATACCGTGCCTATGACTTCACACAGAAGAAGGGAGCCGTCACAGAGGGATTCTCACCTTCCTGCCACCGAAGTGACACACTTCCCTCCTGAGAGGACAGGAGAGGTGTCTTCTTCCCATCTGAGCTCGAGCCTACTACTTCCATGTGAATCTTGGCATCTCTCTTGGAACGTTCCTCTTTCTGCCATCTCCAGGCACCTCCCTGCAGACTCATCCCCAGCTTTATTACAGGGGCTGTCTCTCCCATCCTGGCGGTGGTGGTGGTGGTTTAGTTGCTAAGTCATGTCCGACCCATGTGACCCCATAGACTGTAGCCCAGCTGGCTCCTCTGTCCATGGATTCTCCAGGCAAGAATACTGGAGTGGGCTGCCATTTCCTTCTCCCTCTCCCATCCTCCAAGCAGACAAAGCTCACATTTATTCAGTGACCGCCCCTGTCTATCCTCAGTCCCATTTTCCTTCTTTACAGGTTATCTGCCTTTTCTGTCCCCAGTTCTTTATCTGCCATTTGTTCCTTAACCAAATGGAATCCGGGAACCTAAGGCCTCTCTGCAGCATTGACCTCAGTGGTCATTCCTTCCTTCCTGAACTGATCTTTATCCCTTGATTTCTGTGGCACTCTCCTGCTCTCCCCCACCACCCTCACCTCCTCGGCTTGTAGATGGCCACCTTCCAGTTCACTGTGTTCACACAGGTCTCTCCCTGTGTCTTTTTCATGTTGGCCTCCTTCTGTGTCCAAATGTTCCCTTTCTACAAGTGACAGAAAAAGAGAAGACATAGAGACACAGAGAGGGAGCGCACGTGAAGCTGAGCCAGAGTAGAGTGATGCAGCTACAAGCCCAGGAAAGCTAAAGAAGGCAGCCATGCCCAAAGCCAGGAGAGTAGCACGGAAGAGATCCCCGCGCAGAGCCTCCAGCAGGAACCAACCCTGCTCATACCTTGTTTAAGTGCTGGCTCCCAGAACTGGGACCGAAGACACCTACTGGGCCTTACCCAGTCTGTAGTAATTTGTTGTTGTTACTGTTCAGTCACTCTTTCATGTCTGACTCTTTGAGACCCCATGGACTGCAGCACACCAGGCTTCCCTGTCCTTCACCATCTCATGGAGCCTACTGAAACTCATGTCCATTGAGTTGGTGATGCCATCCAACCATCTCATCCTCTGTGGTCCCCTTCTCCTCCCATCTTCAATCTTTCCCAGTATCAGGGTATTTTCTCATGAGTCAGCTCTTTGCATCAGGTGGCCAAAGTATTGGAGCTTCAGCTTCAGCATCAGTCCTTCCAATGAATATTCAGGGTTGATTTCCTTGGGACTGACTGGTTTGATCTCCTTGCAGTCCAGGGGACTCTCAACAGTCTTCTCCAACACCATAGTTCGAAAGCATCAATTCTTCGGTGCTCAGCCTTCCTTAGGATCCAACTCTCACATCCATACATGACAAATGGAAAAACCATAGCTGTGACTAAATGGACTGTTGCGGTCCTTTAATGGACCAGAACCTGGTGGTCCAGAGTCGACGGATAAGAAAGTAAAGGAGAGAGAAAGAGGCTGATATTCTTTGGTTTACGCAGAAAGCCAATAAAGCCCCTGCACGGGGCTTGCTCTGTTCATGAAGGCCTCAGGCGCCCTCTCAATGGGGTGAAGGTGCAGGGTGCCTTCTCCAGAGGGTCTCAGAAGCCTGGGCAGGAAAGTGAACTCAGAGAGCCTCTGCGCTCCAGGGGATCAGCCTGAAAAAGAGAGGGAGAGAGAGAGAGAAGGAAAGAGAGAGACAAAGAAAGACATGGGGATCAGAGCTCTGATGGAGCAAAGGTGTTTTAATTAACATAGTGTGTGTATATACTGTCTTACAAAGTTGTTATTCTTAGCAAAGATAAAGATTAAAATTCCAGACTTAAAAAACATAGGCAATCCATATTAAAGAGAGAGATTTGTAAACAATCACTTTTACAGTAAGGTTCACAAGGAAGAAGAGGATACTTACACTGTATAGAAAAAGTAATGAAGGAAATGCCTGGATTCTTCAGCCCCTGGGAGAGGCTTGCCTCTCCTCTTAATTCCTGAGTATTCAGGAATTAATAAGGAGCAGAGAATTCCTGACAGATCCAAAACAGCACACAGGAAGCCTCCTGTTAAATGTTTCCTGACAATGGACCTTTGTCTGCAAAGAAATATCTCTGCTTCTTAATATGCTGTCTAGGTTATTTGTTAGAGCAGTCCTATTGCACAACCTGCGGGGCCAGAAGTGCCACATTTACACAAAGAGAAGCTCCTCTGAACTAGCTGAAAACTGTCATACCTGGAATAAAACCTCCAAAAACGGCTGAACGCTGGCTTTAGCAGACAAGCATCAGGCAGGCAGGAGTTACCAGGCAAGCTGGCCCCTGATGCCATGACAACCAGGATCAGCCACCCACAGCAGTGTGGAGGTGCTGGGCGCAGAGCCTGCAGAGGTAGTGATGACTGCTGACCTGGGATCTGGGGAAAGGAGACCAAGTCTCCCAGAAGGGGAGAGCTGACCACAAGCATTGACATGGACAGAGGAGATGGAGAACAGAAACTGGCCTGGGCTAGTCAGCTGACAAGATCACACTTTAGGACAATGGAACCAGGCAGCTGCCACTGGTTCTGCTACCCCTGGACACTCAAACTGCACTGCTGTCCCAGTGAAGAACTCCTCAGTGGTCCCTTCGTCTTGGCATTTTGCTCAAGAGTTAAAGCCGCAGGCGGTAGCATGACCGGCCGAGCTCAGGTCTCCAGCTGCCCGTGCTAACTCCCAGGAGATGGAAAGAGGTTACCTGTCTGCTTCTGCCTCTGCCCTGAGAGGGAGGCCTTTCTCCGCCCAGCCTTATGCAATGGGAGACTCACCCAACACAGAAACAAAGTTTGGATGCTGAGTAGCCAAAGGAACTAACGAGCACCCCCCACAGCGAAACTATGCAATAGAAGCATCAGAAACAAAACCAAGTAGGACCGGGAACCAGAAACGCAGAAGCCTGCATCTCACCTTAAATGGTCTGGGAAATGAAGGGAAACTTCATTGATTTAGATAGGAATGGTTGTAAATGTGTTTTCATTTCACTGGGCAAGGGCGGACTGAACAATACCTTGTAGGGAGCATTTGAAAGGAAAACTCCTGGTTTGGCGTAATTCCCGAGTCCTGGACCGCGGACGCAACTCTCGAGGAGTCTCAGGGGCGGGGAGCGGCAGGCGACTGTGCGCATGCGCAGCGCGAGGCGTGGACTCGGGGTCCACCTGCTGGAGCAGTTTTTCTCCAACTTTTCTCTCGCTGAGTCTTCACTTGTGCAGGGCTGACACTGCCCAGCAGTGTGGAGATTAACAGAAGTGAGCCCGGCTGCATAGTCTAGGATGGGTTCCCCAAATAAGAGCGAAGGAAGGTCGGTTCATCAAGAAGACAGTTCGTGGTGGGGACTGGAAGCTGGGCTTTTTTTCATTTCAGGATTCACAAGACACCTTGGCCCTGGAGCAGAGGATTTGTGTGGTCCCGAGACTGGGTGCAGAGCTCTCTGTGGCTCTCAGAGGTCTGCACCTCACCCTGATGACCAGGACAGGGGACAGACGCCTGTTAGGAGCTGCAGGGCCCTTCCTGGCCCATCTGCTCCCCACCCATACCCCGCCTTCTCATGCTCCTCCAGAATCTATCAGCAGAAGAGAGGCTGTTCTCAGCAGGTCTGTTCTTGCTGTTTGTGTGACTCATGGCTTTTTGGCCATGACTTCTCTCTTGCCCAAGACTTGTCTTGGCACACATAGCCCAGATCAGCTGAGTTTTATCACTGATCCCTAGATTTCTCCAGCTTCCCTTTTCCTACTTGAAAGACTAGTACTACCTCCCACTTGCTCCCACATGTCACCTTAGGGCTCCCTGGGTCTGTGCCCCACATTTTGGAGACATACCCAGGATGCTATAGAACAAGTTTAGATTGTTGCTGGGGGACTAATTCACTGCTAAACAATGTCAATAAATACCTTTGGGGATAGGTCTCCTTGGCTGTTGATACCATGGAATGCCCACCTAGTGATCACTGATTAGAAGACAGTATTGCTGGGGCCATCATCCCTCGGTCTGACACCTTAATTCATAGGGACAAGCCCAGCCCCAACCAGCCTTCTTAAAAATACAGTTTGACTGTGTTAAAAACAGAACAAGACAAAAAGCCCCCCAAAATACAAAACAAAGTAGGCCTGATTAAATCCACTGATAGTAAGTGTAGAGCTTGAAGAGTTTTTATGAATTTATGTCCCTGTGTAATTGCCACACAGATCCAGATACGTATGTGATTGGACTTGAGAGTGTGAGTCATTTGGAGCCAATTCCCCACTGCGGGATGGGAGCACCCCAGGCAGTGGTTCTCAGACTTTAACACACATCAGAATCACCTGGAGGGCTTGTTATAACACAGATTGCTGGCCCCCACCCCAGAGTTTCTGATTCAGTAGGTGTGAGGTGGGCTGAGAATCTGCATCTCTTAACAAGTTCCCAGAAGATGGTTATGCTGTTCTTCAAGACCACACTTAGAGAACACCGCCCCAACCCGGGTTCAGGGATTGCCAGTAAGTGTTAGTTAACCATACAAAGAAGGAAGTTTTAACCACAACAGTTTTGATGAAAATGAATCAGCCAGGTACTTAGCTGGTGGTCTTTCCATTGTGGCATTCAGTTGCCTGGCCCAGAGAACCCTTTGATGCAGTCTTTTAAACATTTTAAAATAGAGCACTGCAGCATAACAAGAAATACATATATTTAGTCTTTGTTCCCAGTTTCTGACACACAGTTCCTAAAACCCTTGGAAACTCTGGGGAGTGATAAGTGTCTTTTGTATGCACATGAGATGACTGGTACCTGGAGGCACCTAGATGGCTTCTGGATGGAGCTGGTCTCCAAGGCATGAGTAGAAGGGTGGAACTTTCCATCCCACCAAACTTCCCACCCCTGACTGGAGACTGAGCTCAATCACCAATGACTAATGATTTCACCAGTAATGCCTAAGTAATCAAACCTCCACAAAACCCCTACACCATGGGTTTGGAGAGCTTCCTGGTGGATGAGAACAGTGAAGTGCTAGGAGGGTGGCCTGCCCAGAGAAGGCATGTCATGCTTTGCCCTATACATTTCTTCTGTTTGGCTGTTCTCAAGTTGTATCCTTATAATACACCAGTAATAGTAAGTGAAGTGCTTTCCTCTGAGTTCTGTGAACCATTCTACCAAATTTTTGAATGAGGAGGGAGATCATGAGAACTCCCTACTAATAGCCATTTGGTTAGTCAAAATACAGCTGACAGACATTTGGAGACTTTTGACTGAGTAGTCCTATAGAATCTGAAAAATAACTCTGGGTAGTTAGGGTTAGAATTGAATTGTAGGACACCCAGTTGATGTCTGGAGAATAAGAAGAATAGGTTAGTATAAAAAAAAAAAAAAGCATCCAACACATCTGGTGTCAGAAGTGTTGTGATTAAGGACAGCTAAGCACATTTTATGTGACACCAATCACCTAAAGTGTGCATTTTTTTATATTCACTTTCCTGAACCTAGAAATTTTTCATAATTTCCCATATAGTCCAGATTTTTAAACAATTATTATATATTCCTTTTATCATTAGAAAAGAAACTCCTGTTGAAAATTCAATTAACTATCAAGAATAAAAAAGAGAATTTTATTCGAGCCAAATGGAGGATTATAACCCTAGAAACAGATTCTCAGAAATCTACAAGAACTATCCCAACTGTTAGAAGGCATAGTCATATACATTTTTGAGACAAACGTCATATATCAAAATGACACACTGATATTTTACATAAAGGTCACCAAGGATACATAGTCCAGGTAAGCTTGTACAAAGTGGGCAGCAAGTCACTATGACCCCCTACAGTGCTGGGAAAGAACACTATTATTTTAAGAAGTTACATTGCTAGCCTCAGAACAAAGAAAAAAAAAATGTTTTTTATGGTTGAGCAGGCACTCCCATCTTTGAGGAGCTCTGGTTAATGTGTAATACAGGTACACACAGCACATTCAGGAGGGAAAAGGCCCAAACAAAGAGAATTCTGTGTTTAATTGTTTTCTTGTCCTGCCTTAAAACATAAATTTTATTTTCCAGGGAAAGCAGCAATAGGGATTCAAGGAGTTTAAATGATTCACTGATTGACACCTCTTGCTGCCTCTATTTGGATAAGCAGCTGTAGTTAAGAGTTTCTGTACAAGATATTTACATTTCTTCCTACACACACACACACATATATATCAAACACATAAATATCAAAGTGTCCATGGGCTTTCTCGGTGCTGTTTGAATCTACAATGCACAAGAAATAGATTTTTAAACAATAGTATTTCTATATTTTTTTTTTTTTCTTAAAAGGCAGCATGGAGGTAGAGCAGTGTTTGGATATGGAGAGAAGGTGTTTTTTGTTTTTTGTTTTTTTAAGAAAAAGTAAACCATCTACTTTTAGTGTGGAATGATTCTGACCCTCATGATTCATTTTAATCCCATGTGATTATTAGGTGTGAGTTCTGCTAGCCAGTGGCTGTTCTGTGAGCAAACGTTCTGGCAACTCTTTCTTTAGAAAGAAATGCACTTGCAAACAGGATTTGCACTATCAACTCTCTTCCAAGCTTTCTGGGCTGAGAGGGAAGTGATCAAAATGAGATGTTACACTCAGATGGATTCATAAGGCTTCATCTTATCGTCACACTGGGGTGGGACTTCCTCTGGATCATTCCAAGGCTGTGGACACGAGTGTCAGCAGTAGTGAAAACAGATTCAATGCTAACTACTTGGCACGATCCTGAAGACCGAACCAGCTGGGCCATTCTGCCCTGGGAGGCAGTCATGACTCTTTCCACGCCCATTAGGGCAAAAGGCTACCCTTATATGCAACTGCTCCTACTTTTCAAAAGTTGCAACCCATCAGTCAAGTGTTTAGTTGACCTCTTTTAAATCTAAAAAAGAAAAATAAAGGAATGTTTTTTCAGAATGTGAAATGAAACAGAGAAGTCATGAATGACCCATGCTTCCTACATTTCAGGTTCTTTGTTAATATGTCCCTAAGCTCAGGTTCTGGAGAAGGAAATGGCAGCCCACTCCAGTATTCTTGCCTGGAGAATTCCATGGACAGAGGAGCCTGGGGGGCTACAGTCCATGGGGGTCCAAAGAGGAGGACACAACTGGGCAGCTAACACACTCACACACAAACTCAGGTTCACCTAGTTCCTCTCAGGGTCAGGGGCTTGTGGCTTTCCAAGGCAGCCCTCTCCATTATTAAACAGCTCTAGTTGGTAAAGAGCTGCTGCTGCTAAGTCGCTTCAGTCGTGTCCAGCTCTGTACGACCCCATAGACAGCAGCCCACCAGGCTCCCCCGTCCCTGGGATTCTCCAGGCAAGAACACTGAAGTGGGTTGCCATTGCCTCCTCCAATGCAGGAAAGTGAAAAGTGAAAGTGAAGTTGCTCAGTCATATGTCCCGACTCTTCACGACCCCATGGACTGCAGCCTTCCAGGCTCCTCTGCCCATGGGAATTTCCAGGCAAGAGTACTGGAGTGGGGTGCCATCGCCTTCTCCGTGGTAAAGAGCACGTATTCACGTTGAGCTGGGGTCTGCCACAAGGGCCTTCCCCCCAGGACTTCTGGAGAATGTCAGGTAAGTGCCATCCCTCCGCCACAGGACAACGTTTTGAGTACCTTTTATTTCATTTTCTCTTCGACTCCTGTTATTCAGAACAAGCATTTTAAAGGCTCTCAATTGTTCTTCAAATTACCTGATTGAAATATCCCTCACTCTGTCTAGCTCTCTACCAGACACTCTCCAGCCTATCGAAGTGCTGAATCTGTACTTGAACACTGAGCGAAGACCCAAGCATTGTAATTTTTATTAATTGACACTACTGTTTGCAACCTGTCTGACTTCTGAAAGTTTTAAGACAGCCTTGACATTGTATTAGCTCAAAATGAGCTTGTGGTCAGCTAACCCCATGCCTCTCCCCAAACTCAAGGTCCTTATTACATGAACTTCTGTTAAACCACCTGTGTTTCATTATTTGAGCCCCAAAATAGGACTTTATGGAGCTTCCTTGGTGGCTCAGACAGTAAAGAATCTGCCTGCAATGCAGGAGACCGGGGTTCGATCCTTGGTTAGGAAGATCCCCTGGGGGAGGAAATGGCAACTCCAGTATTCTTGCCTGGAGAATTCATGGACAGAGGAGCCAGGTAGGCTACAGTCCATGGGGTTGCAAAGAGTCAGACATGACTGAAGCGAGTTAGCTCACACATGCACATGGGACTTTATATGTGCTAGTTTAATAGTGAAAAAATGGATTCTCAGGGAAAGTAGGCATTTCATCTAAGATTCTGCAACTAGTAACCAAGATTTGAGCATACTAATCCTTGAGAGCACATTGAACTCTTTTTCATTCCTGACCCTATCATCCAAAAAATGATCAGCATCAAAGCAAAACGATTTTTAGAACACTTGCATGTATCAGGCATTGTTTAAATGCTTTTTGTAAATTAATTAACTTAATCCTCATAACCACTTTATGGTCGCGGTTGTGTTAGTCACTCAGTCATCCACGGGATTCTCCAGGAAAGAATACTGGAGTGGGTTGCCATTCCCTTCCCCAGGGGGTCATACTGACACAGGTATTGAACCCAGGTCTCCTGCATTGTAGACGGATTCTTTACTGTCTGGTCCAGCAGGGAAGTCCAACCACTTTGTGAGATATATCCTATTATCATCCACATTTTAGGGTTGAAGAAGCTAAGACACAGAGACATTAATAACTTGCCCAAGATCACAGAGTTAATATTCATATACAGAGCTGGGATTCACAGCCAGGTAGTCTGACTTCAGGAGAGGTAGGCTTAACCCCTCGGAGAAGGCAATGGTACCCCACTCCAGTACTCTTGCCTGGAAAATCCCATGGACGGAGGAGCCTGGTGGGCTGCAGTCTATGGGGTTGCGACTGAGCAACTTCACTTTCACTTTTTACTTTCCTGCATTGGAGAGGGAAATGGCAACCCACTCCAGTGTTCTTGCCTGGAGAATCCCAGAGACGGGGGAGCCTGGTGGGCTGCCGTCTCTGGGGTCACACAGAGTCAGACACGACTGAAGCGACTTAGCAGCAGCAGCAGGCTTAACCACTATGCTGCTCCAAGCAACGTTTCCAGTTCTCTGTTATCTACAGATTTATAAAAATGTCTTTGATTTTAAGAGCATAGTAGTTTATTTACTGACCAGTACTTGCTGCCTTCCAAGTCTTATGCTTGGCACTTGATACACATATATAGCCAGATGAGAGGGGCTTGGGTGCAAGGTGATTTCAGATGTGAGTTGCAGAAACCTGGCTCAGGCCAGCCAAAAAGGAGGGGTCTATTATATCCAAAGTGTAAGAGGAGTAGATCTTGATTTAGACACGTTAGGATCTAGAGGCCAAGTGGTTAGAGGATGGGTGGGATTTGTTTTCTATAGAAGATTAGGAGCGGCCCACCAGGCAGAGGTAAACAAGAGCCACCTTTAGCAGATGAAGGTCTTTGGTTATAAGCAATACGATGCCCCTCCTGGCTACCTCAAAGGCAAAGGAAATGTCCTAGACAGCATGGGGTAGCTTTTAGAATCGTAAAGTGAATGGGAGAATGAGGCTCACCAGCAAGAAGAGCTAGGGCACCTTAAGGGATCCCAGTAGCATGAGGTTAACTGACAGCATCTTCCCTACCACTTCCCACTGTAACTGTTTCTCTATGGTGAATTCAATTGTCTTTCCACCAAGATCTCTAAGAGAATCCCTCAGACATGGTGGGCTGGTGGTGACTCCCATCTTTCTTTTTTTTTTTTTTTTCACTTTTATTTGCATTTACTTTTTGCGGCATTTATTCCCGGGCCATAAGTTTTTGTTTCTTCAGTTTCTTCTGGGATATCTTTTTCTTCTGTGCAATCTCCTCTTCTGGTTTAGGAACAATCTGTTCTTTTTCAGTAAGGATCATCTCGGTGTGGCAGGGAGAGCTCATGTAGGGGCTGATCCGACTGTGAGCTCTGAAAGTCCTGCACCGCATCTTGGGGGCTTTGTTCACTTGGATGTGCTCAATGACCAGAGAATCTACATCTAAGCCCTTAAATTCAGCGAAACTCTCTGCGTTTTTGAGCGTGTGTAGTAAAAATTCAGCACTCTTTTGGGGCCACCGACCCTGCGTCCAGCCCCACTGTTTGGCCCGTGCACACCTACCAACTCCACCGTCGTAACGACGGAATGGCACACGTTGCTTCTTTAACGTGACATCCTTCAGATACTTGGTGGCTTTTCAGATATGCATACCCTTTATGGCCCGCGCAGTTTCACGAGTGTTCTTAAAGTGAACACGAAGATTTGAACCTCTTGATTTGCATGATTTTGTGGGGTTTTCTGGTCAAGTGAATAGCGCACCATTTTTAGGGGTCACCTCAGGCCGCTTACTGGAAAAGCTCCCATCTTTCTTGTGTCATTCAACCATAAGGTAATCACGTTGGTCTGATTCTATTCTTTGGCTTTTTTTTTTAATTGGTAGGAAACAACAACAACAAAACAAACATATAAAGGGCTTTCCTGATGGCTCAGCAGGTTGAGCTCTGCAGGCTCAAGAATCTGCCCGCAATGCAGGAGACATAGGAGACACCGGTTCAATCCCTGGATTGGGAAGATCCCTGGGAGAAGGAAATGAGAATCCACTCCAGTATTCTTGCCTGGTAAATCCCATCAACAGAGGAGCCTGGCAGGTTACAGTCCATGGGGTCGCAGAGTTGGACATAACTGAGCACAAAGCATATCAGTTCAGTTCAGTCGCTCAGTCGTGTCCGACTCTTTGCGACCCCATGAATCGCAGCACAACAGGCCTCCCTGTCCATCACCAACTCCCGGAGTTCACTCAGACTCACATCCATCGAGTCAGTGATGCCATCCAGCCATCTCATCCTCTGTCGTCCCCTTCTCCTCCTGCCCCCAATCCCTCCCAGCATCACAGTCTTTTCCAATGAGTCAACTCTTCGCATGAGGTGGCCAAAGTACTGGAGCTTCAGCTTTAGCATCATTCCTTCCAAAGAAATCCCAGGGCTGATCTCCTTCAGAATGGACTGGTTGGATCTCCTTGCAGTCCAAGGGACTCTCTAAGGCATAATTGACACTGATATACCAAGAGGAATTTCAAACAATTAGATAAATAATATTTCAATAGCAATAGTCAAATTACTTTAAGCAATTCAAGATATAAGACATCTGGCTCATATCAATAGTGTTTCTGACACGAATTCAACTTTTCTATCAAAATTTGGGGACAACTGGCTAATCTTTTGCAACGAAATATAAAATAAAGTGATATTTCTAAAGTATATCTTCCATAAAAATTGATTTCAGATGTATGGAAAATTTTAAACTGTGAAAGTAGGAGAATGAAATTTGGATGAGTGTGGATTATACTTCTTTCGTGGTGTGCTCAATTATGTGTCCCTATTCCCATGTGAGAATGCCCTTTCTCCATGTGCCTGCCTCAGGATAAGCCCCGTGTAGCTGGTGACTCCACCACTCCCTGGACATGCCTTATTTGTCACGCAGCAGTAGGGGTAGGGAGATAGACCAGTCTACTACTGAAGGGACTGTGTGAATTAGCTTCTCTCTCCTATGAGTTGAAACTGGGGCACAGAGCTACTAGTCTACATGTCAGTGGTGCGCAAACTTGGGCGGCCCCAGTGTGGATAAGCCATGTCTCAGAGAAGAATGAAGCAGATGCTTAGAGACAGGCAGAGAGCAGAGAACAGGAAAACTCAGAAATGGAAATGAGGCTTTGGCGACAGGTAAGGTTTTAGTTTCCAGTTCCAAAATCTCATGTAGCTTTGTTAAATCTCCTACCTCCAGGTTCCAGTTTAAATCACAAATATTGCATTGAGTTTTCCTCCAATTAAGCCAGCTCCCTGTGCTTTCAAATAAAAAAGCCTAGGCTGAAGCATGGAGAAGGCAATGGCACCCCACTCCAGTCCTCTTGCCTGGAAAATCCCAGGGATGGAGGAGCCTGGTGGGCTGCAGTCCATGGGGTCGCTAAGAGTTGGACACGACTGAGCGACTTCACTTTCACTTTTCACTTTCCTGCATTGGAGAAGGAAATGGCAACCCACTCCAGTGTTCTTGCCTGGAGAATCTCAGGGACAGGGGAGCCTGGCGGGCTGCCATCTATGGGGTCGCAAAGAGCTGGACACAACTGACGCGACTTAGCAGCAGCAGCAGCAGGCTGAAGCAATAATCTTGGCACAGTACTTCTAATATTATATCACAAGCAGAGTCCCTAAAAGAAAAGTTATTTTTAAATCTGTCCTCATAAAAATTAAAAATTTCTCTCTCTTAAAAAAACATAAACAGGATTAAAGAAACGAATAAATCTGGACCTAGAACTACACATATATACAAAGCGCTACATTCTTGATATCACTGAAAACCATAACAAAAGATACTATGCTAATAGAAGCATCAGCAAAGATCTTAAAAATAGGCCATTTCCAATAAAAGAAATAGAAACAATCTCCTTATATGTAAAATCTTCAAGTGCAAAAGAAACCTCAATGAAATACTGTTTTTGGTCCAGCAATTAGGCCAAGTCTCCTGACTGGCCTCCCACTTTCTTTAAGTGAAAGGGTGAAAGTTCTCAACTTAAAAGAAAGAAAAAAGTTGTATGCTGAGGTTGCTAAGATCTCTGGTAGGAAGGGAAAAAAGAATTATGCTAGTTTTGCATAAGTCTCACCTCAAACTGCAAAATTACAGCCACAGTGCGTGATCAGTGCTTGGTTAAGATGGGAAAGGCACTGAATTCATTCATGGGGTAAGATATCTGGGGATGTAGACCTCATTCACATAACTTTGCTAGAGTACATTTTTATCATTGTTCTAGTTTATGATTGGTATTGTTAATCTCTGAGTATGCCTAATTTATGAATTAAATTTTATCCTAGGTATGTATGGATAGAAGAAAACACAGTACATTTAGGATTCAGTACTATCCGCAGTTTTAGGCGTTCACTGGGGGTCCTGTACCATATTCCCTGAGGATGGTGGGTAGAGGTGGCTGCTGGAGTCTTTCTTTAACACAGCAGCCAGAAGGTGCCTTTTCTAAAAAATATTTTACTTATTTATTTTTGCCTGCATTGGGTCTTAGTTGCGACACTAGGGATCTTCCATTGCGGTACGCAGACTTCCCTTCAGCTGTGGTGCAGAGGGCATCTTTTGAATTATAAGTTAGAAGATGTTACTCCTGTGCTCCAATCGCTCCATCTTGTCTAGAGAAAGCCACAATCCCTGGGACAATGAAAGAGCCCCCATTTCCTCAGAAACCACCTCTCCTCTCACTCCTCCCTTTGCTTCCCCCAACTTCCCTGCTCCAGTCTCTGGCCTGGTTGATGTTTGAATGAACATGCGTTATCCAACCTCCAGAACTCGCTGCTCCCTCTGCCAAAAATGCTCTTTCCCTAGATAGCTCCATGCCTTGTTCTTTACCTGCTCCAAGCCTTTGCTGAAAAGTCACCATCTCATTGGATGGCTTCCCTGACCACTGTGCTTGAAATGGACACCCTGCCTCTTCCTCCTGTTTTATATGTCTCTATAGTATTTAACCACTTTGTAGTATAAAGCTTTCTCACTTAATTGTTAATTGGCTATCTTTTCATACCTAGAATGCAAGCTTCATGAAGGCAGTGATTTATCCCCAGCCCACAGTACAGAGGCAGGCACACAGCAGCCATTCAATAAACAACTGTTGAATAAATGAATAAAAGGAGAATAACATCAGTGTTGTGCAGCATCTGGGAAATTTGCTTCCATGAACTACTGATGAGAATGTAAAGTGGTACAAGTTTCTGAAGGATGATGTTGCAATTAGGAATCAAAATTCTTACAAATCTGTATCTCTAGTATAACATTGACTTTACTTCCATAAATGTAACATAAGGAAATAATATACTAGTTAGAATCTTTTTTGTTGCAAAAACCAAGAAACCACTTGTTCTAGGCCAAATAATAATAATGGTGGAACGATTTATAACAAGGGTAAAAGGGAGAATGCATTATGTGGAATTTTTAGATATCTCTGCCACTCCCACTGTCTTTAGTCTGGCTCCCCAGGAAACATGGAGATAGGGATTTGCATGCAGAAAGTTTAACAGATCTTTAAATCAGTAACTGTAAGAGAGTGAAGAAAGGAGAGTTGGACAGAGGGCAAGGTTAAATTGAGATGTTATAATCAATGCCATGGAGAGCTTCGGAGTTGCCCAATATTGAGGCAAGGAGCCCAGGAATATCGACCAATCATCGGATGTAGGCTGCCCCTATGTGGAGAAGGTGTGGGACATTAGTCCAAGCAGCTCTTTCAGTCCAAGGGCAGGTCCTGGGATTAACTCAGCTGTGAGCCATCAGCAACAGACATTCCTGGCCTCTGGGGGAATGGATACTTCACTCCTGATGGGGAGGATATGGGGAGGACACCCCAAAATCTACTCTACCTACAGAACTTAAAGTGTGTGTTCTTCCAAGACAAAGAATAATTGAACTAGATTCTTTAATGCTGTCAGGGCTTCTCTCTTATCTTATTTTTTAATTCAACTCTTTCACACTGGATTGTTTTCTGTTTCTTGTTCCTCACAGTCAAAGATGATTTCCAACAGCCCCTAATTTAAACATTTTAGCTTCATCCTCAGAGACAGAGAAATTCTGAATGACCCAGCTCGGGTCGGTGTTCATCCACAGACCTACCAAATAACTATGGTAGAGGGCAAAGTCTCACAGTACTAACATGCTATAACCATTGGGATTCAAGGACAGAGAAAGGGGAAAATCCATGCTTGCATGTGCCACATCTATAAATGAAAGTGAAAGTCTCTCAGTCATGTCCGACTCTGTGACCCCATGGACTGTATAGTCCATGGAATTCTTCAGGCCAGAATACTGGAGTGGGTAGCCTATCCCTTCTCCAGGGGATCTTCCCAACTCAGGGATCAAACCCAGGTCTCCCGCATTGCAGGTGGATTCTTTACCAGCTGAACCACAAGGGAAAGCCCAAGGATACTGGAGTGGGTAGCCTATCCCTTCTCTAGCAAATCTTCCCGACCCAGGAATTGAACTGGGGTCTCCTGCATTGCAGCCAGATTCTTTACCAACTGAGCTTTCAGGGAAGCCCACCACATCTGTAAAGCCAGAGAAAAAATTTTTCAAAGGATATAAACTAAAATGTTAACTGTAGCTATTTTTTGCTAGTGGAATTAACATTGGTTTCTCTTTCCTCTTTTTCTTTTTGCATATATATCTTTGTAATTGTTATGTGTAGAAAAATAACATTTTTGTAATTGAAATATTTTTTAAAAGGAAAACATAGGCATCTGGCTCTGGTCCTCTCTACAAAAAGAGCCACCAGGTATAGGGCATAGAAAGACTTCATATAAGGTGAGATTTTCTGAGAACTGGTGTGAAAGACCAGCTTGACTTTGCAAAGCCTATTGCACTGAATTGCACAGAAATGAAACATGGAAAGGCCAAATATTCAGCAGTTACAAGTAATCTTCTGACATCCTGGTGCTCCTTAATCCTCTATCATGAGTCCAAGTTGTGAGTGCAAACTTTAAACAAAACCTTCCACTTGCTTTTGCCAAAATACAGGGTGGAGCAGGGCAATGTAAACCATCAACCAGAAGGTTATCAATATCCTAGCATGCTCCACACTGGGCGGTTCATCATGGAGACAGACTGTTTGAAATCACTGAATTAGCTTCTATGTTTACATTAATATATGCAACTGACTTCTGCTGAGCATCTATGTGCCAGGGAATATAAAGAAAAACACAACAGAACCCTACTTTAAGCTAAGGATCCAGTGGGTAGAGAGGTAGACTATGTGTGTCTGTCTGTGTATTACTTACAAATATATATATATATACACACACAAGTACATATTTAATGGGGCTTCCCTAGTGGCTCAGTGGTGAAGAATCTGTCGGCAATGTAGGAGACCTGTGCTCAATCCCTGGGTCAGGAAGATCCCCTGGAGAAGGGCATGGCACCCCACTCCAGTATTCTTGCCTGGAGAATCCCATGGACAGAGGAGCCTGGTGGGCTGCAGTCCATGCGGTCACAAAGAGCTGGACATGACTGAGTGACTAACACCTCACCCTACCTCACATATTTTATATATTTGCATATATATATATATACTCAAAAATTATAAAAAATGTAGAGTGATTTTAGACCCACACTTGAACTTAAAGCATGAGTTCTTTGGGAGTTAAAAGAATTACTACTTCTGGTTGGGGTGACTTCATAAAGAATTTCAGTTTAAATGACTGTTTTGGGATTTCAGCTGAACAATTTCATTATATGTCTATGCTGTATCAATATATCATTATATGTATTACCATTTTGTATTTAACATATTATATATTTTAACACTATATATAACACATATATGTCTGCTGCTGCTGCTAAGTCACTTCAGTCATGTCCAACTCTGTGCGACCCCACAGACAGCAGCCCACCAGGCCCCCCCCCCCCGTCCCTGGGATTCTCTAGGCAAGAACACTGGAGTGGGTTACCATTTCCTTTTCCATATATAACACATATATGTCTATATATATCAATACATGAATATGTGTGTATATATATGTATACACAGGTTCTGCTTTAACCAAGTATCTGTATTAGCATATCCCTATACTGCCAAGGGATACGCAGGCTTGAAAACTAATGGGAGGGCCTAAAGAAGAACGGGCATTAAATATTTTCAATTCAATTAAATTCTAACTCCCAAGTTTAGGAGAAGAAAAAGAAGGGGACAGATGCTAGGTCCTGAGGGTCTACGTCAAGGGGAATGTGCACACCATCCAACCTGACCCCCTCACTCTAAGAGATGTCTGACCCTGATTACAGTAAGGCAGCAAACATCACTCTTCCCTGAAGGAGATTATATTGTTAAAAAAAAAAAAAAAGGAAGAAGCAGCTAGAGAAATCAATTAGCCATTTTGTCACATTAAGTAATGGGATAAAATGCAGGTTGAATGGTACAAAATCTAGTATTTCCCATCATAGTTTTGGGAGGAAGGGCTTTTGGGACTCAAGGGAGACTTTGATTGAAATTAGAGGGATAAACTAATCTTAGTGCTGGAGACTGGAAAGGGGTGGAGAACACAGAGGCAGGGCCAGGCTGAGTGAAGACCGGATATGAGAGCTCTTGCTCTTTCTGGATGTTTTCTTCTCTTTGTTAAAACTAGCGCTTTATTTTACCCTGTCTCTGGAGGTTATCTCTCTTCAATTTGCATTGTTCCTCAGAAGAAACACAGGAAACACAGGAAGACATACCCTAAGACAGCCGGTTTCCCTCAACAGCGTAAAAGGTACTGGGCACGTCCCAAGTTTTTAAAGCCTAGGAATCAGCTAACCCAAGCCCAGAAAAGTCACTCATTGCTACAATCTACACTCAACAGGAAGTTAGTTACTCCATCTCAGGTTGGAATTTTTAAATCTTGTCAGTAAAATAAATTTCATCTACTGAAGAACTTATTATATTTTGACCCCTTGCAATTCCTGGGTGAGCATTGTCTGGGCACGATGGTGGGACTAATGGCCCCATGACAGGCAAGTTCTAAGGACCTCTTCCCCTTCCTCTCTCTCCTGCTTAGCCAGCTGTCTCCCCTCTAGTCACCATTATCCTGAGAGATGTGATGGCAAGAGCTACAAGACCAACCACCTCCAGCATTTAAAAAAAATTTAAGCCCACTTGGTTCAGAGGGTAAAGAATCTTCCTGCAATGCAGAAGACCTGGGTTCAATTCCTGGTTGGGGAAGACCCCCTGGAGAAGAGCATGGCAACTCACTCTAGTACTCTTGCCTGGAGAATCCCATGGACAGAGGAGCCTGGCGGGCTGCAGTCCATGGGGTCGCAGAGAGTCAGACATGACTGAAGTGAACTTAGCACACCCACACTTGTTCGATGATATTGCTTTCATCTGGTCTGCCGCAAGCACATGTAAACATTTCTATCAAAAACACTGCAAAATATTGAGTTCATAATAGGTGTTTCGTAAATACTTGTAGTCTGCTTTATCAAGTGGATTTCAGCTCTGTATATCTGAGCTCCTGGTGTCTGTGTGTCTGCTTAGTCGCTCAGTCATGTCTGACTCTCTGTGACCCTTTGGACTGTAGCCCACCAGACTCCTCTGTCCATGGGATTTTTCAGGCAACAATACTGGAGTGGGGTGCCATTTCCTTCTCCAGGGGAATCTTCCAGACCCAGGGATTTGAACCCTCGTCTCTTGCATCTCCTGCATTGGCAATGTACATTAATATACCAATGATCAAAATATGTGTGTGGCTAAGTCTTTTTATAGAGAGAGGTGCTCCATTTACCCAGCACTGGAGTTCTGAATCGGGAGTCCTGGATTCCAAGATTCTATCCCACGTGGTATCTGTGAGGTTCAAATGAGAAACTGTATATAAAAAGTATTTCACACAGTTGCTGGTATACTCATTTTTAAGCACTGGACAAGATTTATTAGAATTTTGTCTTACTGTCTCATCTTCTAATGAAAAGATCAGGTTTATATGCTTTTTCTTTAACATTTTTAATTTATTTATTGGCTGCGCTGGGTCTTGGTTGCTGCGTGGGCTTTTCTCTAGTTGCAGTCAGTGGGGGCTTCTCATTGCGGGGGCTCTAAGAGCATGGGCCCTAAGGGCATGCGGGCGTCAGTAGTTGCGGTTCCCTGGCTCTATAATCATGGCGCACCGCCTTAGTTGCTCTGCAGCATGTGGAATCTTCCTGGATCAGGGATCGAACCCACATCTCCTACACTGGCAGGCGGTTCTTTACCACTGAGACACCAAGGAAGCCCTTCTATGCTTTGTATGTGTGTGTGTGTGTGTATGTGTGGTGCAGAATTGAGATAAAGCACAGAGAAAGACTAGGACTGAAAGGCACGAAGGCAGGGATGTAGATTATTTGCTTGCTGGGCCAGTTCCTGAATTCCCTATATAGTGAAGAATTTAGGTACCAGTCAAAAGTTAAGGAAAATAAACCAAACCAGAGAGATCAATTTGCATAACAGAAAATAGGGATGAGAAAAGCACAGGAAGGCCATAAAGGCTGAGGGGTGGGAGAGAATTTGGGAGGTTTGAGGGTGCTTGGCTGCAGAATAGCTGTGGGCTCAGACAGGAAAAGAGGAAAGGGAGTTTTAAGAAGTGTTCCTGTGTAGTATAAGGTGGATATCCTGTAACATATGTCCCTCACCAGCATGTCCAGCCTCCTCTCCCATGAGTCCTTGCTGGAGCTAAACTGCCCTGCCTGCCATTCTTCTCTTACAATTGCCTACCTCTTTCCTCTTATCTAAACCTCACGTCTCCCTTTCTCTTTTCTGGTTGCCTAATTCCCATCTATACCTCAAAGCTTCATTCTTCATGAAGCCTTCATGCATTTCATGAGCTGGACATAATCTTTCTTCTGAATTCCCAGGGTATTTAATCTGTGCCCCTCTTGTGGCTCTTTCATTGTTCCATTTATAAGTCTTATCCCCAGGAGCTGCAAAATTTCAAAGATCTGGATACATGTTTGATACATCATTGACTCCTTTGCCAGCATCTAGCACAAGGCCTGGTATATCATAGGTACTCAGTAAATATTTGTTGATTGGATGAAGGATGGATAGATAAATTTCAATTGGCACATTGTCCTAAATGTCTGATACAAGTCCTATTTTACAACAATATACAAAGGAATTTTATGAAAAATCCATCACAGGGATAGATAAGATTTAAACCCAGATTGTTTTCAATCATGGAAATACACTTCCCTCTTTTTCAGCTCTGTTGCTTAATTAGAGACTGGGTAATTCTCACCCAGAGTTCACAGCTATTTTGCTGATTTATAACTTACAATGTATTCAGCTTGAGTAAGTCATCTTATTGTAGACACCCACATTAACCGGAAAAACCATGGTCATGTTAGGGAGAATTGATTTGTAGCCAAACCTTCTTATACCCTCTTGGAAACAAAATCTGGCAGCAATCCAACTGCTCAAGTCAAATAGACATTTAGCTACACTCTGCATTAGATATGCCTGGTGACCTCAGAAAAATACATACAAATGGAAATGCTGGCTTAAAGTACAATAACATGATTATAGTTCAGAACAAAAACTTTTACTTGAGAGCAGCCATAATCGCTGTACTTTTGTCTAGCATGTATTTGAAAATGTATTTGATTAAAAAAAAAGAAAATGTATTTTATTTAAACCTACAAAAAAAGTTCCAAAAGATCTGCTATACTATTTACCAGGAAATAAGTATTATTTTAAACGTGTATTCAAAACAAATTAAAAACAGAAGTCTTTTACCCTTTTTCCCTGGTGACTCAAACCAGTGGTCATTCTGACTTGTCAAAGTAAATTCTACCACAAAATTTTACAAATAGGACATGTGACATTCAGAAGATTCTGACCTAGAGTTCATAGTAATACCTGTGATCCCATCATGTACTGCACTAAAACTTCCTCTTCAAGCTGAGCAATTAATAAGAAATCCATTATCTTGGGTCAGGGATAGAAAACCTTTTCATTCTGCTTTTGAATTTCAATTTCCTCTCTCTTTATACCTCTACACTCACACACACACAGCCCTTCTATAACTGTAGAGGTGATATAATAAAAACTAAGCAAGCACCGCTCAGAAATGTGCAGTTTGTCAGTAATATACAATTACAAATTGGTGCCCAACCAGCCAACAGCCACCTCTCCTTTTAGTATAATTTTGGTGGGATTTGTCTTCTGCTACTATAAGAAACACTATGGAGGAGAACTGAAAACATTTTCAGTTCTTAAGGATTTTAATGTGTTTTTCAAATTTGATTTCTAAGATCCAAAATTGGTCCTATGGATATAATTTAGGCACCCTCTGGTGGTCAATAGAATACAATTAACTTTCCTAAACATTAATATGAATAATCTAATAAGCTTGAAGGCCAGTTTAACAGCTGATGACATAAATATTCTTTTCCTCCCCCCGCTAAATAGTTTCATGGTCTAAATCCCTAAGTTCAAAGTAAATGCTGCCTCCATTATAAAGCAAACGGCTTTGCCCAGTGAGAGTGCTACTTATGGATCAAAAAATGCCACACAAACATCAGGTAAGCCTCAGATAAAAGGAGGGCGGGGAGCCTCATCTAGATTAAGTATTTAGGGAAAACATTATTAAAAACAGACAGACTCTACCTGAAGTAAATTCACACTGTGGAAAAACATACTTCAACTGGTAACAAAAACATAGGAGAGAATGTTACATATTGTGAATATTTTAAATAAATAATTTGAACCTTTATCAGTATAACTGAAGAATAGAATTTTCTATCACATTCGCAGAAATACACCCTGTGATATTTTTCTTCAACAGCAAACATTTTGCACTATTTTGGGAACTGTGCTAATAGCACTGGTATTCCTAGTGTTTAAAGCTGTGTTGACATGATAAAGTGCTATAATTTTAACTTGTTATTGTGAGGCAGAAACTGCCTCATTAATTTCTGCTTCATTCAAAACTGAGAAACGAATCAATGTTTACCAATAGGAATGAAGCTAAATGAGTAACAAAATGAAAACCCAAAACACTTGTGATAAGTCATTAGTTTAAAACGTAGGGAAAAAAACTCAAAGGGTTTTCTAAGTTTTGTTTAGTCAACAAAACAAACAAAAATGAGAAAACGGTTTTTAGTACAGTTGAAATGGATTGTTTAGTGCACTTTTACTTTTAACCTTGTTAAATCTGAAAAAAAAAAGTTGCTCTCTATACAATAAATACAATATCGGTATAGCATACTGCAGATGAAATCACATATCAATGCTTTAACAAAGTATGACTTCTTAGTCACACTAAATATTTATGAAACTGTAACATAAGATACTTAAATTTACTAGATATACCAACACTTTGAATATATCAAATATTCAAATAAAAGTCTTCTGTTTTATCCATAATCCAGTTGATTTAAGTTTTTAAAATATCACAGAATGACAACCAAACCTAAAAGGAACATTAGAGATAACCTGGTCCCATTCATTTACTTTACAAATGAGAAAGATAAGAACCAGAAAGAGTAGAATATTGGTCTAAAATCGAACAACTAGTTAGTAACAGAGCAAACAAATCTGGCCCTTCTAGATGCTTATGTGTTAAGCGCAAAATTAAATCTTTGAATGAAAACATAAATGTTCCCAAAGTCAATTCATTTTTGCTCTTTTAATAAACAATCTAAGTCCCCACCCGTAATAATCACCCCAAGTGGTTAACGCCCTTCCTTACATTGAATTTGTAGCAGAAAGGCTATTGCTTAGTTTCCAGCTAAGTGAGAAAAGAAACATACTCTATTCCTTATTGGATAATATGACATTATAAAAATGAATACTATTTTCAAGACATAACACTTGGATAAAGTACAGAGAGCATTTTGTTAGAGCATCAAACCATTAAGAAGTCAAAGGACTTATGGAAAGCTAGATGCTTAAAAAGGGAAACATGGCAACATTCAGCTGTATTGTTTAAAGTAGTACAATATCCTAAAAGCATCTTGTGGTGTGTGTGTTTTGGGTGTGGGGGTGCTAAGACTAGTATGGAAAAGAGGAAGGGGAGGGGAAAATAATTTTCACCTGAGCCAAGCTGTCACTAAGATTCAGCTGTGATCAGCCATCATTAGTGAGTACGAAGCTGGTCCAGTAACAAAGGCTTGTCTATACAATGGGAGGGTTAAGTCTGAGCACAGGACAGTTAATTTCTGACTCACCCCTAGGATATCACTCCAAAGCATGGAGAGAATTACCAACAAGCTGAGCTGTAGCATCAAAACCTTGATGCTCTGTTACCTCTCAAAGAGAGCTTAACAAAGAGGAGGAAAAAAAAAAAAACGTTTACTCTCAGCCTGATTGGACGCACAGCTCTGAGCTGAAGAGCTTGTGAAGAAAGATTTTTTGAATAAAATTCAGCTTCCCAAACTACAAGAAGACTCAAACATACAAAATGGCTGAGGACAAAACACACCCCCCTTGCAACTCTGCTTCTAATACTAAACAGGTTTTTCTTTTTAAATTCAAACCGCGTACCATTTAAATTGGTGCGGGAATGGAAAGTGAGGGAGGTGGTCAGGGAGAAGACCAGATGTCTAAGATTTTTCCAATTAATTCTGCCACAATACAAATGTATCAATTTGGAAACCTTGTGATCCGTGCACCCTCAGATTCCTTATCTGTGTATTGGGGGATCTTGGTCCTTTTCTGTTCAATATTCCATGCTTCTATGTGAAAGAGACATTTTAAAACAGTTTAATTACAAAGGCAAAAACTTTCCTAGATTACAAAATATATCTGGAGTTAACCTTAGTTCCCTCAACAGTCTGTAATCCCCCTGGTGTGTTAGTCGCTCAGTAGTGTCCGACTCTTCGCAACCCCATGGACTGCAGCCCGCCAGGGTCCTTTATCCACAGAATTCTCCAGACAGGAATACTGGAGTGGGTTGCCATTTCCTCCTCCAGAGGATCTTCCTGACCTAGGGATCAAACCCAGGTCTCCTGCATTGCAGGCAGATTCTTTACTGTTTGAGCCACCAGGGAAGCCTTCGGAATCTCCCGGAAATTGTGTGAAAAAATTCTGGTGAGTGTTTGCATGTACAGAAATATTTCTCTAGGGAGACAGTATTTCTATTAGACACTCAAAGGGAAATTAGGTCCCCCTAAGTTTGGAGACTTCTGACTGAGAAAGTAAAATGTGTCTTTAGATCCTGCTTTATCTAGTTGTGTGAGCAAGATCCACAGCAATCTTTACCCAGGTCTAAAATCTGTCCCACAAAGCCTTCTCGAGTTTCTCATTTATCTTCATGAACTGTGTGCTTGTAATTTTTCATGAGCAGAAAGCCTGTTCAAAATCGAGTCATTTTCATTAAAGATTTAAAATTCTGGAGATTTCAAGATTTATGTTAATATTAGTGGCCAAAGGAGAGCCATGTGACTACATCAGAAAATTTTAAGCCTATAGCATCTGAAATATTTGCCCACTGATGTTGAATTATTTTACTATTTCTTTTTTCTTGAGTTAACTGATACGAAACAAAAGGCTGGCTCCTCCTGCAACCTTCTTTTCTTTTTCTTCTGATCTTTGAGTCTGCTGTGAAAGGATGATGAATTAACTGCAGTTCTATTTGAAGGAGTAATTTTCATCTTAATATTCCTCAAGATAAATTATAAATATTTATATAATATTCTTAAAAGAATTAGTTCTAAAGTAAAAAGAAAAATATTAGGGAATCTGAGGAACTAGGAACTGAAAGCCAGGAACAAATGAGAACCAAAGAGAAAATCTTACACGATTAGATACTGACATAGTGTCAAATCCCTAAACAGAGAAACAAGAAAAAAGGAGGATTAAAACAAAAAACAAACAAGTATAGCAACTAGAGAATACTGAATTGTTGAATACATTACATGAAAACGACAAAAAGCCATCCTAACTCAGCTTTTCACGAACATCTCTTGGCTGATAATCTCAAGGCGTTATATGGCTTCTCCTTAATTCAGGCAAAGACAGAGGCGATCAGAGAATATCACAGAAAGACGTTGCCAGTGATCATCAGATAAATGCAAAAAGCTCAGGGGAAGAATCTTTTGTGGTAAAGAAGTGCCAGTCGGTGAGAAAGGTGGATTTCCCCCTACCCCCAGACAGTATCAAAGACGTGTAAAGTAAAAAGAAGAAAATTAGGTTTAAGCGCTTATAACAAATTATTTTATGTATTCCCAGGTGCTTTTTAACCGACTCCTGTTTCCTCACATATGATAATCTGACCAGAACTACTCTTGGTGGCTCCTAAGTCCAAATGGAGGGGAAAGCCACATTTAGTGCCACTGTTTGACTCCAGGCTCCTTTCCCGGGTCCTGCAGCTTCAGGTCAAGGGCTCCAGACTCTCTGTTAACCCCGGAGGCGCCAGGGGAAAGGAATCTTCTCACAAGAACCCGATCCCCAGATGACCCTGGCTGGCTCCTCGTATTCATGGAGCATCCTTCAGGGACTTCTTTCGAGTAACAGCTCCTTTCCTGCGTCTCCACAAATCCCATTCAAGGAAAAACCTGGGATTTCAGCTAAAAGGCACCCCGCCCCTGCTGCTGCCAGGCTCCGGGAGGCCGCCTCCCGGGGGCAAGCAGCTCGGGCGGCTCCTCGCAGCCCGGGGCAGGCGGGGCGGGCGCCCTAGGCCCCCGCGCGCGCCCGTTGCCATGGGAACGCACCGGGCTCCGCCGCCCAAGGGGAAAAAGGGAGGAGGCGCGCCGGCGGATCCAGTGGGAGACGCTATCGCAAGATGGCGTCTGCGAGGCCGCGGGATGCAGAGTGAGCGCACCCCGCCGGGGGTTCTGCGAGGCTGCTCCTCTCCCCGCCGTCGCCGCCACTGCGGCGCCGCCTCTCCGCCTGCCATTGCGCCGCGGCCAAGCCTCCCCACCTCGTAGGTACCGGCGCCCGCGCGCGCTCCGCTTTTGCGCAGATGGCAGCGACAAGTGCCGGCTCGCCGAGGGCTAACGGGTTCCCCCTTGTCAGGGTGCGCTTGACAATAACGCGTGAATAACTTTTTTCTTGCAGCGGCCCCCTGCCTCCCGGCCTGCAGCCTCCCCGCGCCCGCGCCCCCACCACGCCCCTCCGACTCCTTGCTCCCTCGGAGGTGTGAGCGCGTCGGGCCGATGAGGTGATCTCCGGCCAGCCTGGGAGGAGCGCGTGGACCGGCGGGCGGCGGCGAGCAGTTGGCGAGCGCCTTTACAATGGCCCTGACCCTGTTTGGTAAGTGCAGCCCTTTGCCCGCGCCGCCGCAGGTGGGCCGCGCCCCGGGGCTCAGAGGTGGGGCACCTGGGGAAGGGGCGCCCCGGGCGGTGTCAGGCGCGGGCTGTGGCAGGGGAGTTGGGGCGCCCGGGGCGCCGGGCTAGCGCCTTCGCGCCTCTCCCATTGTTTCCTCTCCAGGCAGGGCCGATGGGCGTGTGCTCCCCTGACCAATTCTGGGCTGGGAGGCTCTGAGGTCCCTGTGTGTTTTGTAAACGGAAGGTTCTCTAAGATGCCAAGTTGGGAACGAAGTTAGCTGGCTGTTTCCAAGCCTATGTTTCTCAAGTCGGTAAATAAAGATCCTGGAAAGTTTATTTATTTTGACCAAGATGTCTGTGCATCCCAACCTTCCTGCAATTGCCAAATGGGTGTGTTGATTCCTGTTGGATTTGGGGGGAATTTTTTGGACTCGGTATATTCCGTTGGAAACAAGAATGAGTGGTGAACTTATTTTAATATTTGCTAAAATTGAAAATGTTTGCTCTAATGCGTTTGAGAGCAGATAGAAGGAAGTTGGTATTGAAGATAAGTGATCTCAGGAGTATATCCTTGAACATTTTACGAAAGTAGTAGTGTTTCTGTGATGTAGTTACTGTGACACTATTGTTTCAGCAGTTAATTAATTAAAGGTGTTTTGCTTTTCCCCCTCTCCCAAGAAGTCTGTAATGACAATGGGTTGGAAAGAAGGACCAAAAATACTTTATTTTCTTTTGCAAAAACAGATTGTGTTACATATGTATTTTGCTTTAAGAAAACTCAGTATGTGAAAATTTAGATGATCAAAGTATTCAGTTTTTCAAAAAAGAAAAGTACAATATGTACCTGATGGTTACCAGGATAGTAAGTTAATCACAACGTCAAGTTTCCAGTTACGTTTTAACAGTGTCATTTGATCAAGCATGTTACAGGCATCACATGACACAATGCTTTTTGATGTAAATACTTCAGTTTATTAATCTGCTGGAATCAAAGAGTTACTTTTATTTTTAAAATTAAATTTAGACCCAGAGAGGTTGTTTAGACTCAAGAGGGCTCATGGCCTTTTTGTGGCAAAACTGAGACTAGAATATAGTTTGTGCAAATACCTATGGTACTAGAAATGACATTTCTTTATTTGGTGTTTGTTGGTTGTCCATGAGTACTTTAAAAAATGTTTCTTCTTTCTCTGAAAGGGATAATAAAAATCTCCTGTTTTACAATATCTTGTATCAAATATGCATTACTTAGTAGAAGTATTTTTTAAGTGTGAACTTTTTTGGTATAGAGTTAAACTTTAATGAACACTTTACTCATAGTTGATACTTTCTTTTGAAGAAGCATTTATCTTACACTGTCGTAGCTAGTACATTGCGGTAAAACCTACTGTAGGAAATTCTCTTTTAAACTATTTTTGACTAAATTCATTTACCTTTCTAAAGAAATAGTCTGCGTTTTCATGGTTTATTTTCAAAGATATAATTTACAAATCAGTGACTTTTAAAAGACTGGCATTCTCAATGAATAAAATGGATAAATTGGGGAGACATGGAGTATATGATGAGGCTCCTTTGAATGAATTCCTAAATTATTAAATCTTTAACTACTGAAGGGGAGCGGGGGAGAAAAGGAAAAACATGGAATTTGACCTCTTGAGGAAGGTGAAAGAAACCACTCCCACCTCTCAGGATGAATAAAGTGTCTTTAAAGTTTTAAAGTCATCTTGTGGGAAAATAGAATTTGGTTTAAAAATCCAATTTGGTATTAAAGTCCAATTTTAAGTATTTCTCTGTTGTAAAGCAAAGTATATCTCTGTGCAGAGGCTATTTTCTCAGTAATGATAGAGCAACAGTTGATCTCAAGTGTAGTTGCACACCACTCATCATTTTGTTTAAAATGTGGATTCTTTTGTCCAGAGACCGACAGAATCTGCATTTTTAGAGGAACTCCCTTCTGATTCTTACACGTTATTGTGATTCTTACACGTTAAAGTTTGAGAACTGTTACATTAATGATAAATAGATTGGCTCAGACTTGCTCAGTTCAAAATAGTTCTTTGAATATGCTAAGAGTGGTCTCCAAGGGTTAGAAGAAATTGATTTTATTTTAGACATTACTACTTTTTAATTAATTGGCCTTAGAAGTGCCTCATATCTCTTCTTAATAACCAACTTAGAACTGAGGAACAATGAAATAAAGTTCTATGAGATGGTGAAGAGAAGGTAGGAACAAAACATTAGACAAGTGTGACCTTCTAATCATCACGGTCAGAGTTCCATAGAGTTTCTACCTAAGCTTCCCGGAAGTAACCCCTGCCAGGACACTGTCTTGTGTATATTGGGTGTGTTAGTTGGTTAAGCAGTTAAGGCTGGTTGGGCTACTGTAGTAAAATGGCAAAACCTGGGTGGCTTCCTCAACAGCCATATATTTCTCACAGTGTTGGAAGCTGGGAAGTCTCAGACCAAGGTGTCGTTTGGTTTACTTCCTCATAAGGGCCCCCTTTCTGGCTTGCAGATATCCCTCTTCTTGCTGTGTCCTCACATGATGGAGAGGGAGGGAAAGCAGCTTTCTAGTCTCTTCTTATAAGGGCACTAATCCCATCATGAGGACCTCACCTTCCTGACTTCATCTAATCCTAAGTACCTTCTAAAGGTCCATCTCCAAATACCATCACGTTGCAGGTTAGGGCTTCAGCATATGAACTTTTTGGGAGGACACAGTTAAGTGCATAGCAGCCAGCAATAGAGTCTTCGTGTTTTTGCTTTATGTTTTACATTTCCATCCAGTTTTTTTTTTTTTTTAATAATTGTAAAGAATGTTCTTTTTATAGGAAAAACTTTTAGTGAAAGTCAGATTCATTTTTTTAAAAAGGGAGCCTCTAAAATTACCCAATATATTTTTTACATTTATAGACTTTTTTTTTCACCCAAGTGTGTTATAGGAACTTAGTAAAGTACCTGTCAAATTAAGCTGAAGAGTGAAGACTGTCTTAGATATTGTCTTCACTATTAATCACCTTTGCTGCTTAAAAGGACATTTTTAGTGCAAATTTCCTTTTTACTCTAGGATGGAAGAACCAGATCCCAGTCCTTCATGATTTCACAGTCTCATTTGGGAATCGAAAATGAGTGCTATTGAAGGTCCAGGAATTAGCAAACATTTTTCTTCATCTTTCAAACGAACCAGTGATCAGCATAAATACAAATAATTTTTAAATCCTCAAAACTCTCCAAATGTGGTTCATAGTCTGGTCACTCACCTCTCCTTCCTGGTTTGACAAACCTCTCTAGCAGCGTGCAGGAAACGTGGGCCCTGTGTTAGAGCCGACATTCCAGAACTATGGTGTTTGCACCTAGGTATCGAATTCCGTGTGGGCTTTGTTCGAACTTCCCTGGCAGAGAAGTCCGTGTTGTCTGACAATTGCTGGGCTCGAGGGAAAGTCTCAGGTCATCTAGTTTAGGATTTGGGGGCTGAGGTACCAGCCAGAATATCCTGATTTGCTGCACTTGTAGAGCCTAGAACTGGGGGAAAAACATCCTGTCAGGTCATCACTTGGCAGGAATTTCTGTCATTTGTAGCTAAATGGAGCTCTGGTTTATAGCCCAGGACAGCTGGTGAGATTGGGAACTCAGTTATAATTCAGCTGGGCTAAGCTAGCCAAACCTGAATAACTCTCTGGGTGGAACTGGCTCTGGCATTGCCCCTGCTCGCCCCGCCCCCCTTTTTTCTTCTTACCATGTAGTCACCAACATCACCGCCGTCGATCACTTCTGATATTTAGGATTTCGCTGTAATTTCTTACATTCTTTCCTCAGTCTGTCCTACCCCCATGGAAGCCCTTCATTATGCTGCTTTATTTGGCATCATTCACTATCCTGACAACACCTGTCTGTGGGTATCTTTTCAGAGAGACTTTGGAGCAGTTAAATAGGGATGGAGTATTCTTTGTGATACAGTTAGGAAATTTTCTGACTTCCATGGCTGTCCTGGCAGACAACTGCACATTTTCAGTATGATTTATTTGGCCAAAAGCTCATTTTATAGGACATGTCCACTTGAATATACTCTCTGTTGCCATTTTAATTTTTCAGATATTCTCATCAAAAAGTATGAGAAGCAGCAGGGTGGTCTGATGTTGAAAGCCCAGCTACTTTTCTTAGAATCTGTCATCTTTTTAACTGTCATTAAAATCACCATCCTTATTTAAATGCTTGTCCATATTCTTTCTTTTACTGGTGTCAGAAGCCTAAAGTCTTGGCTTAAAATGTTTTCTTTTAATGTTTGGAGACTTGGTACCATGTAAGAGAGATAAAATAATTATAGTTATAACTCTGATAGTCACCCTCTGTGTACAGTGTAAGAGGAATATTGGTGGATGCCATCTTGAGTCACATCTGTTCCTGAAATAACCATCCTGTAAGCATTCTAATCTTAGAAGATAGTGATAAGTGTCATGACAAATTTTTAATGTATTTATTAAGAGTTTTAGTTTCTTTTAGATCAGTATTTCTCAACTTTTTTTTTTAAGTCACCTTCTGTAAGAAGTCTTTCACACAGTTTTTTGTAATTGATCTCTCCGTGAAACTTTAATATTCTGTTTATGGACTGTATGTATATTGCTCTATGTGTAAAGAGAGTAATTTTTCTTCGACCCCTGGAAGCCAAGTTTTGCTCCCTTGAGGGCAGTCTTACCCCCATTGAGAATACATGTTTGAGATTGATCTAAAGCAATCATAAGAGAATTAGAAAAATATTGTTTTATATGTCACATAATTCTGAAGGAGTGACTTAGATATAATAAGTTTTGCATTTTTTCACCAGATTGGTTTAACCTAAGTTTTAACAGTGTGCTTCATCTTGAGAGCAGCCATAACACAGAGTTCCTTGATTGGTCTGGGGTATGTGTAGCTTTTCTCAAAGTCCGTCCAGTAATAATAATATCCCCTGATAATGGGGAATTGGTGTTTTCTCAGTTTTATAAGATCAGTAACAGTACCTTTAAAACACTTTTTAAAATCTGTAATATATAAAATAAAGGGGCTTCCCCCGTGGCTGAGATGGTAAAGCATCTGCCTGCAGTGCAGGAGACCCAGGTTCCATCCCTGGGTCAGGAAGATGCCCTAGAGAAGGAAATGGCCACCCACTGCAGTATTCTTGCCTGGAGAATCCCAGGGACAGAGGAGCTTGAAGGCTACAGTTTATAGGGTTGCAAAGAGTTGGACATAACTGAGCAACTTTCACACTCACAATAAACTAAATGAAATCACTGTACTTAATTTTTAACCCAATGCAAGACAAATTCTCAAGCCTGGCCTTACAACCTATTACTGGTCATAAATCATTCTTACATATGAAATGATTCTTGCAAACTTTGATTTTTTTATATATTAATATAATCCTGCTGTACTTAAAATAGCAGCGTAGGAAAACTAAGAAAGGAGAACGATGTGACCATATTTTACATTGGAAAATGATATTAAAAAAAGAATCATGTCTGACAAAGTAAAGTTACAAATATGTATTCCTAATTTAGCGCCTTATATTTAAAAAGAAGGATGAGTACTTTGTGAATATCCTGAAAAGCATTGCTTTGTATAGTCTAAAGGGGTGAATTTTATGGTATGTGGATGATATCTCAATGTAAAATTGTATTAATAAAATTGTGGGAGGAGGGTAGGAAATCAGAATAAATGGAAGGAAAATTCACTTCAGTTAAACTGTAAAAGCCAGAAAGGACTATTTTTAAAAGAGTGGTTTTATATTCAGGAACCTTTAGAACTGTCCATGTTTTTAGAAAGTCTCTTTTTCCTTTTATTCCCCAAGGAACAAAAAACCAAAAACTGATAGGTTAAAATACCCCTACCTGTTTTGAATGGTTGTTTTAAATTTAGAAAAGCAGGCACTTCTTGGAAAGAGTTACTGCTGACAGCGAAGCAGTTTGAGGGAGAAGGGGAGATGAGTCAGGCCCGGCCTGCTGTCAGCTAATGGTGGTGTGGGGCCACCTCATTGTGTTACCCAGCTGCTCTGAAAGTGGCTCCTTTCCCTTTCCACTCTGACCTCTTACCTTATATATTTCATGTTGTAAAGCAAACAGAAAAAGGGTGTTGTTTAAGAAATACATTATCTCGCTGGAATAGATAGATCTTTCTGACCACAAGCTTGACATTTTGAAAACAGAACGGATCCTCCTCTTTAAACTGCTAAACTTGCCTGATTTTCCCATTTCTGCGATTAGCACATAGCTTCAGCCCTTATTCTTTCTGTCTTGAACCTCTTCTACAGAACTTTGTTTCTCAGGTCCTTAATGGCTGTGACATGACTTTGTCAGAGATGCTTTTTAGAATTTGAAATTGCTTGTACTAGGTGGGACAGACAGCAGATAGGTGGGTAGCTGTGGATTTCAGGGATATGTAAATATCTGCCGGACTGAAATACTTTTCCCTGTAGGCCTTTTATGGTGAATGCAGTTTACACCATTATATTAAAATTAAAGCGTGATTTTTTTAGTGTGTTACCTGTTAAGGAATAGCATGCTAAATATAGACACTTATCATCATACGCATGGAAGAATGGTTTTGATTTATGGACTGAAGATCTTAAAGCAGTAAGACAAGCAAGCATTTTGACTGAGGGAACTACACGGTAAGAGAAAAGGAGTGCAGAAGTGTTTGTCTGGAGAATGGGTCATTACTAAGAGGGACCCATGGTGTAGGTGGTGGTGTGAATAAAAGCTCAGGACATCTGGCATGAGGGAGGAGTGGACGGCAGAGTGGGTGAAGGAAGCAGAAACAGGAACGTACTCTCTCATAATTTTCCTGAGGAGTAGCTCTGAGGCCTGGGGTGTGTTTTCCTGTTCAGTGATTTGTTTACTCATGTTTGATGAATCGAGAGCCTAATATGTGCCAGATATTTATTAGTTCCTGTCCTCAAGGAAATTATATTTGCAGTTGAGGGCACAGAGGAAAATGTATAATGTGCCAGAGGGCTCAGGCTGTGAAGAAAAATGAAGCAGGGTGAAGAGGATGGGGCAAGCTGTGGTCAGGGAAAGCGTCACGGCAAAGGTGGGTTTTGAGCAGAGACTTGAGGGAAATAAGGGAAAGAGTTACGTGAAGGTGGGGAATCGCCTCATGGAACAGGCTTTAAGCCAGGGGTGTGCTTAGCCATTTTGAAAAACAGGAAGAAGGGCATCGTGGCTGGAGCAGAGTGAGCCAGCCGAAGTGCTGCCAGGTGAGGGCAGAGAGGCATCTGGTGGGCGAGGGGTGCTGGGATCACAGGTTATGAGGGCCCTGTCAGTACACCTCAGTGAGGACTTCAGATTTCACTCTGAGTGAAATCAAAACCCTGAGGTGGATACATCCATAGCATGTGGTGTGGAGGAAAAGGCTTAGATTTTGAAGTAAGAGCTGCCTTGAATCCTTTCTCTGCCAGGTGTCAGCTAGATGTCCCAGTCTCATTTTCCGTATATCTCAACAGGAGCTATTAATTTCCTGCAGAAATAAATGAGATCATGTATCTAAGATTCTTAATACAGTGATTGAAGATACGTAGTAGCTAATTTTATCACATACTGTAAATACTAGCAAAGATCCAAGATATTAGCAGAGTTTCTCCATTTGTTTATTTCACAAGTCTGTCAACCCACTTGGAAAAGTGGTTCTGCAATATTTCTGCTTGTATGTGTGGTTAAATACTTGCCACAGGCCACTGTAGACTTTGTCTGAGAATGCTTGAGACCTAGTTCAGTGAGGTATGGTGATGACCGGATAGACTTCTGATAGTGCTGGACGCTTGGTACTTCCTAGTGTGCTCTAAAAATGTAAAAAACCAAAAACAACACTGGCCAACAGGCAATGCTTACTTCTCCTTTGGGAGGTCATCCAGAATATAATCAGATCTAGCCTCAGTCCTCATGGCACTTAAAGGTATCAAGGAGTGTAAGCTCAGTGGCTGGCACATAGTAGGTGCTCAGTCCAGATTTATTGAGTGACTAAATGAATGAAGAACAAACATTTAATAATGGACTGTTAACTCTATATACTTACCTGTGAACAACTTTGTGTGCGTGCACAGTCATGTCTGACTCTTTGCAGCCCCATGGACGGTGGCTCACTGGGCTCCTCTTGTCCATGGGATTCTTCAGGCAAGAATACTAGGGCAGAGTTGCCATTTCTTCCTCCAGTAATCTTCCTGACCCAGGGATTGAACCCATGTCTCTTGTGTCTCCTGCATTGGCAGGTGGATTCTTTACCACTGAGCCATTCAAGAGCCTTGACTCAGTTTAAACATTTATATTTTTTCCTCCTTTATTATTTTGGGTTATTCATATTATATTAGAGTCCATAACTGGAAACTCAGACCTGCTTTTTAGAAATTTATTCAGTTCAGTTCAGTCGCGTCCGACTCTTTGTGACCCCATGAACTGCAGCACGCCAGGCCTCCCTGTCCATCACCAACTCCCAGAGTTTACCCAAACTCATGTCCATTTGCTTCGCTACCTGAAATCCTCCAGTGAGCCCTCATCACCATTAAGTCCAAATTCCCTACCTGTTTGGTTTTGTCTCTCATCACCTCCTCAGAGGTTGTTTCAGGCACACTGAACAACTTGGAAGTTTCCAGAAGGGATTGTACCCAGTGTGGCTGTGGCATCATTTTGCAAGCCTTTCTTTGCCTTAACTCCCTTCTACACATCTTGCAAAACTCACCTTGAATAATCATCTCTTTTAAGAGGTCTTTATGAGTTAGTAACGGCTTACCTGGTGGCTCAGATGGTAAAGAAGCTGCCTGCAATGCAGGAGACTGGGGTTTGATTCCCGGACTCGGAAGATCCCCGGAAGAAGGGAATGGCTACCCACTCCAGTATTCTTGCTTGGAGAGTTCCATGGACAGAAGAGCCTGGTGGGCCACATTCCGTGGGGTCACAAAGAGACATGACTGAGTGATCATCACAGCACCTTTTCTGCACAGGTAGTGCTGTATGCCCATCTGCCCTGGCACTTATGTGGTGATATAACGGTTAGTTTGTATTCCCCTGTATAACCCATTAGATGAAGTTCTCTAATGGGAAAGCCGTGGATTTCTTCTGTCTTTAGCAACCGCTGCATGGTTGAGGGCTTCCCCCGTGGCTCAGTAAAGAATCCACCTGCAATGCAGGAGACCCTAGTTCGATTCCTGGATTGGGAATATCCACTGGAGAAAGGATAGGCTACCCACTCCAGTATTGTTGGGCTTCCCTTGTGGCTCAGTTGGTAAAGAATTTGCCAGCAATGTGGGAGACCTGGGTTTGATCACTGGGATGGGAGGATCCCCTGGAGAAGGGAAAGGCTATCCACTCCAGTATTCTGGCCTGGAGAATTCCATGGACTGTATAGTCCATGGGGTCACAAAGAGCTGGACAGGACTGAGCAATTTTCACTTTCACTTTCACCATAGTTGGTGTATACTGACTACTTAATAGCTCAGCAAGAAATGTTTGAATGCATGTTCAGTGTTACAGTAGTCTACTATATTTCTTATATTTGGAAGTTAATTTTCAGGCCCATATGATATACACCCTCTATTTTTCATGATTTTTTGTTCATTTGTTTTTAAAAATTAAATTGTTATACCATCCCTTGATTCCACACTTTTATTATGGAATCCCCAACTGAAAGCTCACAAAGGCTTGAATAAAATGGAAATCTCTCTAGGAGCAGATTCTTTGAGGTGTAACTATAGTATTACTAACCACCAGCAGATGTTTCTAAATTATTTGGTGTAATTAGATAACAAATTCTACTTCATTAAACTATTGTTCATTTTCATTTCAATAGTACAAAAGAATTGCACATAATTTAGCTTGGTTTGTTCGTTTTACCCTCACAGTAGGGAACATAATCAAATTGAATTGGAATTGGAATTCAGTATGAAAATGGCTAACAACCTTTTAGAAGTCTGAAGATAAAAACAGTATTATCTTTTTCTCATAATCATAAATTTGTGTGCTACAGGAACATTCCTGTTAGTTTTGGTGTGTTTAATAGAGCAGATAAAAACAACAGTTCAGCATTCATATTTTTTAGTGGAAAGATTTAAAAGAAAACTTTTGTTTATTACTTATTAATACCCCTCATTGTTCAAGAAAGAATTTGAGGTGGTTTCCAAAAGAATCCAATGCAAGGGGATTGAAAATAGTAAGCGTGGGAATTCCTTCTTCTCTTGTCTTGTATCAGTTTCTTCCTCTCCCCTGAATCCTGGGTGGTTTCCTCCTGATGACAGCCGTGCTTTCCTGTTCTGTGTGAGAAAGCCTTTCCTTGACGTTGGAACCCTCACATTACAAGCAGTCCTGAGTTTTTAGAGGCCCTCTTCTTACTAGAGATCTACTGAAACGGCATTTGATGTGCCCCACCTCTTCTTTCTGCACAACTGCTCTTTCACTCTCCTCTATACCCTGTCTTCCCAGCCACTGTATTTTATCATAATTGATTGTAAGGCATTTGTGAATGTCATTCATTCTCTAGTGAAAACAGATTGACAACTGTGAAAGGAAAAACTGTTCTGACACTTAAAACAACAAGGAAGACTTTCATCAAGACTATTGCAGTGGGTGTCAAGATTATGACAATAGGCAAGAGAGATGAGGCTTAACTCTGAATATGAGAACAAGTGGGGTTTTATAAGTCAAGGGGCAGGTTGGTGGGGGGTGATCAGTGGATGGAAAATTACTAAGAGGAAACAAGGGTTGGGGGAGTTTCTATTAAACTGACCTAACAGGATTCTTGCTGAGGGCAGGCCAGGTGGTCAGATACCGAGTTAGGGGCAAGGAATTTGATTAAGATATCAGGAGGGATTGAATATCAAGGGTGGGGGATTCTTCCTAAAGTGCCTTAGAATTCTTGCTTAAACTGGGCAGTGCAGGCCTGACAAGGCTGAGCCCTTAAAAAAGGGGCGCAGAAAGTGAAAGTGAAGTCACTGAGTCGTGTTTAGCTCTTTGAGACTCCATGGACTGTAGTCTACCAAGCTCCTCTGTCCATGGGATCTTCCAGGCAAGAGTACTGGAGTGGGTTGCCATTTCCTTCTCCAGGGGATCTTCCTGACCCAGGGATTGAACCTGGGTCTCCAGGAGATCTCCTGCATTGTAGGCAGACGCTTTACCCTGAGCCACCAGGGAAGTCTTAGAGGAGCCTAGCTAAAGTTTGGTCAAGAAGAGCCTCCTCTCACAACTACCACCTTCCATTCTGCTTCTGTTTGGAAGTGCTTTATCAATTCGTAGCCAGTAAGCCGTGGCTTCTCCTTAGTCCTCATGTTTGATCTTTGCACTGTTTGCTGTTTTTGATTGCCTCTGTCATCTTTAAATGTTTTTTCTCATCTTTCAAGCATTGTATTCTCCAGCTATTCTTTTCTTCTTTCACTGTTCCTCAGCTCTCTCTCATTTGCTCCCCTGTCACTGCTTTTCAAGAATGGACCTTCGTTTCTCACTTGGGAGTATCTAGGCTTCCACAGTGCCCGTGGCTGGGTGATTCCCAACTCTCCATCTCCAACTCTGCTCTTCCATGCCCTACAAATCTCTGTCAGGATTTCCTGTAGTTACATCCAACTCCACACGTTCCCAGCCCCAAATCCTTAGCTTTCATCTTTCCACCCTCTCTCCCTTTTCTCTAGTGCACGTTAGCTGCCAAGTCTCTCAGTTTGATCTTTGCAGTAGCCTCTGATCTATTCCTTTCTCCATATTTAGCTCTCTCGGTACCACGGTTCATGCTCTCCACCTCCTGCCACCCATTCAAAAGAAATCCCTTCATCTTCTGAACTCTTTATCATTTTATCCATGAATCTCCTGTGACATTTGACAGTAGTTATGTATCTTTATCACATCTTTTCTAGGCTGATGGTTTCTGTAAGGGAAGAGTCATTCTCATTTCTGTACTCCTTACCGTGCTCGGCACCTTGCTTCACACGCAGTGGGTACTCAAAAAAATATTTAAGTGAATAAAAGAGTTTTTAAACCACAGTACTTATGTAGTTTAACAATATCCAGGGTAGAAACATAAAGCAGTCTCTCATTTTTTCTATAACTTCATGATACTTTATAGTAAGTGTATCTCAGAATCTCTCATATATTTTTGTTATCTGATGGTCTTATTTTCAGTCTTTAAAGGAAGAAATATTTGTATTTCTGCAGTACTGATTATGATTGTTTACTTTGGTTAGCGTGACTTTTCCCAGAAGTTTTTGGTGAAATTCTGGTCAAATTTATACTGCTTTATATTCTGTAAAAATCATCTTAATCCTGAGAAAGGGCACTAAGCAGTAGTTTCTGCAAACACAAGGCTGGTTAATCCAGGTTGACTTGCTGGTCCTTTAATGTTGCACTGTGTCCATATTCTCCTGAAAACAGAAATGTCCTTGTGGAGAGACCATTTTCAAGTAAGAGAAATGATGAGTTCTCCTGGTTTCATATGTGTTCTCTGCTCTTTGAGACTTTCTCAAGCCATTAGCAAGGAGATGGTGAAGAGCTCTACTTTGTTCGGGGTCCTTTTCAGACCTTGCATTAGCCAAGTTCGTAGGATGTTTGCATATTGGTCTGCCATTTAAAAACTGGCTTATTAAGTGTTTCTAAAGTTGCTGAATAGAAGTCACTAAGCAGTTGACCCAAAAGCTCATGCTACTGATTGTTTTTCAGAATGTGCCAAAACCCAGAAAGAAAGGTGAAGTCAGTGGTTTATAGGAGATTTTATGTATTGACAATAATACTTTATTTAGTTATTATTGACAATAATACTTCATTTAATACTTCATTGACAATAATACTTCATTTAGTTGTGAAATTTGTTTATGAAATTGATTTTGCCACTCTTATCAGTTGTTTTTGGTGATCCTTCTTAGATAAATCTTCAGATGACATTTGTTAATGTTCTCAGATTTTAGAAGTGCTCATTATATATGTATGCAAAATATATTGTTAAAGATGAGAGCCATAAAAGAAAAATTCATGCGTTTTTTTCGACTCATAATGTTTAAAAGTGAACCAGAGACTTTTAAGTTCTATAATCTGAATAATAAATGATTCTCATCTTGTCAGTTCACTCTTTCAGTTGAACTTAAAAGGATAAAGAACAAGAAAAAAGAACAAGATGGATTAATAATATGGGAATAAAAAGAAAGGAAGAAACAGAGGTTGCTGTACAGTAGGGAGACTTAGCAAATACTTAGAGGCAGAGGCTTGTCAT
Organism: Oryx dammah; assembly: GCF_014754425.2. Lineage (NCBI taxonomy): Eukaryota > Metazoa > Chordata > Mammalia > Artiodactyla > Bovidae > Oryx > Oryx dammah. Next base: position 114,021,251 of record NW_024070211.1, on the reverse strand, counting down.
CTCGAATTTTCCAGACAGATGGCTCTGTAGTTCTCTGGAGAGACGAGCCTTTCTTGCGCCGCTCTCTGCCCCCACCTGCTGTTCTTCGGTTTCTCCAGACGGGGGAGCTCCTGCTCTCTTTTCGCCTCAGTCTTTCACGCCGCTTGGGGAAAGGTGAGAGGAGGGACCAGTGTCTGCCCCTGTGAGACTTCCTTCAGCTCCAGCTGCCTTTTGACTTCACTCCTCTAATCAAAACTTTTCTCCTTTCGTCTTGTTCAAGTATCATAATTGACCTGAGGGAAAACAGAGACATTTGAAAACTTAAAAATGATTTTTTGAAGTAATTTTCACATCATCAAAAGTTAGTACTAAGTCTCTACAGAAAATATCCAGTGTTTTCAGGTCCTATAATAAGCTATTCTCAGTTACCTGAAGAAGGAACATTATTGTATGATATATGTATTCAGTTCAGTTCAGTCGCTCAGTCGTGTCCGACTCTTTGCGACCCCATGAATCGCAGCACCCGAGGCCTCCCTGTCCATCACCATCTCCCGGAGTTCACTCAGACTCGCGTCCATCGAGTCCGTGATGCCATCCAGCCATCTCATCCTCTGTCGTCCCCTTCTCCTCCTGCCCCCAATCCCTCCCAGCATCAGAGTCTTTTCCAGTGAGTCAACTCTTCGCATGAGGTGGCCAAAGTATTGATATGTGTACTAGTGTTGGATAATTTGCAAAAGATCTGTCCCAAGTAGGTTTTTTTTTTTATTAGTAAGGTTACATTTTAAATAAATGGGTACTTTTTTTTCCAACAAGAAATGGGAGTGCTTTTACAATGCAAACTACAGCTTTTTTTTTTCCTTTTTAAAAGTTTTTTGAAAAAAATTTTTTTTGGGGGGGTGACTTTTTTTCAATTCTTAAAAAAATTTTTTAATTGGAAAATTGCTTTACATCGTTTCTGCCATACAACAGTGCAAACCTCCTAAGCCTCCCTCCCCTCCCCTCATCCCACCCCTCTGGGCCATCACAGAGCTCCAGACTGGGCTCCCTGTGTTATATAGCAACTTCCTACTAACTATTTTACACGTGATAGGTATATATTTGATATGCTGTATAGCATGTGAAATCTTATTTCCTCACCCAGGGGTAGAACTCATGCCCCCTGCGTTGGAAGAGGAGTCAACCATTGGACTGTTAGGGAAGCCCCAAACTACTACTCTTTGAAGAAATAAAATTTTAAAATATTTTTATTTTATATTGAAGTATAGTTGATTTGTGTTCTAGGTGTACAGCAAAGTGATTTACGTATACATACACATGTATTTTTTTTTTCAAATTCTTACCTGTTTTTCAAATTCTTTTCCCCAGTTTTGTGTGTGCCCAGTTGTGTCTGACTCTTTGTGAGCCCGTGGACTATAGCCGTCCAGGCTCCTCTGTCCATGGAATTTTCCAGGCAAGAATACTGGAGTGGGTTGCCATTTCCTACTCTAGAAGGATCTTCCTGACCAAGGGATCAGACCCATGTCTCTTGCATCTCCTGTATTTGGCAAGTGGATTCTTCCCCACTGCACCACCTGGGAAGCCCCATGTTGTAAATTGTCATTCATAAAGCTAATAAAGAGTTTTGGTGGGTATAAAACTCTTAATTGTAGTGGGCCAAAGAGAATGTATTTTGGGGTTGGTGGTGAGGCAACTGTAGGCCACTATGTAAATTTACGGTGTTAATATTTCATCTTTAATGTATGGAAAAAACTATACAGTTTCTAAGTCTAAAAATAATCATATGAACACGACTCTGGGGCATTTTCCTTCACATTAGTCTTTTGGGGTTTTTTTTCCCCGTGTACTTTGTACCTTAACGTCAAATTAAGCTTGTGAACTTTTGCATATGAGAGACAGACAGACAGACAGACAGAGACACACACACTGAATCTATGGATGTATTTGTTTATTCCTGAGAGAGAGAGAGAGAGACACACACACACACACACACAGAATCTATGGGTTTATTTATTTATTCCCCTAAACACACACACACAGAATCTATGGGTGTATTTATTTATCCC